>NW_024713402.1:0-15963 GCF_018991925.1 Homarus americanus | reverse complement strand
CATAACGAAGTCCTCTGGTCGAGTATAAAAATGTCCACTGATCCCGTATAACAAAGTCCCCTGGACGAGTATAACAAAGTCCCTTGATCGAGTGTAACAAAGGCCTCTCATTGAGTATAACAAAGTCTATTGGTAAAGTATAAAAAAGTCATCAGGTCGAGTATAACAAAGTCCCCTCATCGAGTATAACAAAGGCCCCTCATCGAGTATAACAAAGCCCCCTGCTCGAACATAACAAAGCCGCCGAATCGAGTATAACAAAGTCCCCTGGTCGAGTATAGCAAAGTCCCCTGTTCTACTCTAACAAAGTCCATTTATCGAGTATAACAAATTCCCCTTATCGAGTATAACAAAGTCTCCTTATCAGGAGTAACAAAGTCCCCTAATCGAGTATAACAAAGGCCCCTGGTCGAGTATAACAAAGTCCCTTGATCGATTATAACAAAGTCCCCTGGTCGAGTATAGCTAAGTCCCCTGATCAAGTATAACAAAGCTTCCTAATCGAGTATAACAAAGTCCCCTGATCAAGTATAACAAAGGCCCCTCATCGAGTATAAGAAAGTCCCCTGATCGAGTATAACAAAGCCGCCTAATCGAGTATAACAAAGTCCCCTGGTCGAGTATAACAAAGTCCCCTATTCGAGTCTAAAAAAGTCCCCTTATCGAGTATGACAAAGTCCCCTGATCGAGTATAACAAAGTTCCCTGATCGTGTATAACAAAGTTCCCTGATCGAGTATAACTAAGTCCCATGGTCCAGTATAACAAAGTCCCCTGATCGAGTATAACAAAGTCTCCTGGCCCAGTATGACAAAGTCCCCAGATCGAGCATAACAAAGTCCCCTAATCGATTATAACAAAGTCCCCTGGTCGAGTATAACAAAGTCCCCTGATCGATTATGATAAAGTCCCCTGGTCGAGTATAGGAAAGTCCCCTGGTCGAGTATAACAAAGTACCCTGATCGAGTATAACAAAGTCCCCTGGTTGAGTATAGGAAAGTCCCCTGGTCGAGTATAACAAAGTACCCTGATCGAGTATAACAAAGTCCCCTGGTTGAGTATAACAAAGTCCCCTAATCAAGTATAGCAAAGGCCCCTCATCGAGTATAGCAAAGTCCATTGGTCAAATATAGGAAAGTCCACTGATCGAGTATAACAATGTCCTCAATCGAGTATAACAAAGGCCTCTGGTCGAGTATGACAAAGTCCTCTGATCAAGTATAAAAAAGTCTCCTGGTCGAGTATAACAAAGTCCCCTGCTCGAGTATGATAAAGTCCCCTGGTCGAGTATAGCAAAGTCCCCTGGTCGAGTATAACAAAGCCCCCTCATCGAGTATAACAAAGGCCCCTAATCGAGTATAACAAAGTCACCTGATCGAGTATAACAAAGTCCCCTGATCGAGTTTAACAAAATCCCCTGGTTGAGTATAACAAAGTCCCCTGATCGAGTATAACATATCCCCTTATCAAGTATAACAAAGTCCTCTGGTCGAGTATAAAAAAGTCCCCTGATCGCGTATAACAATGTCCCCCGGTCGAGTATAACAACGTCCCTTGATCGAGTATAACAAAGGCCCCTCAATGAGTATAACAAAGTACATTGGTCAAATATAAAAAATTCCCCTGGTCGAGTATAACATATTTCCCTGATCGAGCATAACGAAGTCCTCTGGTCGAGTATAAAAAAGTCCACTGATCCCGTATAAAAAAGTCCCCTGGACGAGTATAACAAAGTCCCTTGATCGAGTGTAACAAAGACCTCTCATTGAGTATAACAAAGTCTATTGGTCAAGTATAAAAAAGTCATCAGGTCGAGTATAACAAAGTCCCCTGATCGAGTATAACAAAGGCCCCTCATCGAGTATAACAAAGCCCACTGCTCGAATATAACAAAGCCGCCGAATCGAGTATAACAAAGTCCCCTGGTCGAGTATAGCAAAGTCCCCTGTTCGAGTCTAACAAAGTCCCTTTATCGAGTATAACAAATTCCCCTTATCGAGTATAACAAAGTCTCCTTATCAGGAATAACAAAGTCCCTTAATCGAGTATAACAAAGGCCCCTGGTCTAGTATAACAAAGTCCCTTGATCGATTATAACAAAGTCCCCTAGTCGAGTATAGCAAAGTCCCTTGATCAAGTATAACAAAGCCTCCTGATCGAGTATAACAAAGTCCCCTGATCGAGTATAACAAAGCCGCCTAATCGAGTATAACAAAGTCCCCTGGTCGAGTATAACAAAGTCCCCTGGTCTAGTATAACAAAGTCCCCTGATCGAGTATAAAAAAGTCCCCTGGCCCAGTATAACAAAGTCCCCAGATCGAGCATAACAAAGACCCCTGATCGATTATAACAAAGTCCAACAGTCGAGTATAGCAAAGGGCCCTGATCCAGTAAGAAAGAGTCTCCTTAATCGAGTATAATAAAGCCCCCTGGACAATTATAACAAAGTTCCCTGATCGTGTATAACAAAGTTCCCAGATCGTGTATAACAAAGTTCCCTGATCGAGTATAACAAAGTCCCCTGATCGAGTATAACAAAGCCCCCTGGACAAGTATAACAAAGGGCCCTGATCGAGTAAGACAAAGTCCCCTGATCGAGTATAACAAAGTCCCCTGATCGAGTATACCAAAGCCCCCTGGACAAGTATAACAAAGTCCCATGAACAGAGTATAACAAAGTTCCCTGATCGAATATAACAAAGTCCCCTGGTACAGTATAACAAAGTCCCCAGATCGAGTATAACAAGGTCTCCTGGCCCAGTATAACAAAGTCCCCAGATCGAGCATAACAAAGTCCCCTGATCGATTATAACAAAGTTCCCTGGTCGAGTATAACAAAGGGCCCTGATCGAGTAAGACAAAGTCCCCTGATCGAGAATAACAAAGTCCCCTGATCGAGTATAATATATCCCCTGATCGAGTATAACAAAGTCCTCAGGTCGAGTATAACAAAGTCCCCTGATCGAGTATAACAAAGTCCCCTGGTCGAGTATAACAAAGTTTCCTGATTGAGTATAACAAAGGCCCATCATCTAGAATAGCAAAGTCCATTGGTCAAATATAGGAAAGAAACGGATCGAGTATAACAAAGTCCCCCGATCGAGTATAAAAAAGGCCTCTGGTCGAGTATGACAAAGTCCCATGGTCTAGTATAGCAAAGACCCCAAGTCGAGAATGACAAAGCCCCCTCATCATGTATAACAAAGGCCCCTAATCGAGTATAACAAAGTCCCCTGATCGAGTATAACAAAGTCCCCTGATCGAGTATAACAAAGTCTCTGGTTGAGTATAACAAAGCCCCCTGATCGAGTATAACATATCCCCTGATCGAGTATAACAAAGTCCTCTGGTCGAGTATAAAAAAGTCCCCTGATCGCGTATAACAAAGGCCCCGGATCGAGTATAACTAAGCCCCCTGCTCGAGTATAACAAAGTCCCCTGATCTAGTATAACAAAGGCCCCTCATCGAGCATAACAAAGTCCCCGCATCCAGTGCAACAAAGTCCCCTTATCGAGTATAACAAAGTCCCCTAATCGAGTATAACAAAGGCCCCTGGTCGAGTATAACAAAGTTCCCTGATTTAGTATAACAAAAGTCCCCTGATCGAGTATAACAAATTTCCCTCATCGGGTATAAAAAAGTCCCCTGGTCCAGTATAACAAAGTCTGCTGATCGAGTATAAAATAGTCCCCTGGCCCTGTATAACAAAGTCCCCAGATCGAGCATAACAAAGTCCCCTGATCGATTGTCACAAAGTCCCCCGGTTGCGTATAGCAAAGGGCCCTGATGCAGTAAGACAAAGTCTCCTGAACGAGTATAACAAAGTCCCCTGATCTTGTATAACAAAGTCCCCTGGTCGAGTATAACAAAGTCCCCTAATCGAGTATAACAAAGTCCCCTCATCGAGTATAACAAAGGCCACTAATCGAGTCCCAAAAAGGCCCCTAATCGAGTATAACAAAGTCCCCTAATCTAGTATAACAAAGGCTCCTCATCGAGTATAAGAAAGTCCCCTGATCGAGTATAACAAAGCCGCCAAATCGAGTATAACAAAGTCCCCTGGTCGAGTATAACAAAGTCTCCTATTCGAGTCTAAAAAAGTCCCCTTATCGAATATGACAAAGTCCCCTGATCGAGTATAAAAAAGTCCCCTGGTCCAGTATAACAAAGTCCCCTGATCGAGTATAAAAAAATCCCCTGGCCCAGTATAACAAAGTCCCCAGATCGAGCATAACAAAGACCCCTGATCGATTATAACAAAGTCCAACGGTCGAGTATAGCAAAGGGCCCTGATCCAGTAAGACAGAGTTTCCTTAATCGAGTATAACAAAGCCCCCTGGACAAGTATAACAAAGTTCCCTGATCGTGTATAACAAAGTTCCCTGATCGAGTATAACAAAGTTCCCTGATCGAGTATAACAAAGTCTCTGGTTGAGTATAACAAAGCCCCCTGATCGAGTATAACATATCCCCTGATCGAGTATAACAAAGTCCTCTGGTCGAGTATAAAAAAGTCCCCTGATCGCGTATAACAAAGGCCCCGGATCGAGTATAACAAAGCCCCCTGCTCGAGTATAACAAAGTCCCCTGATCTAGTATAACAAAGGCCCCTCATCGAGCATAACAAAGTCCCCTCATCCAGTATAACAAAGTCCCCTTATCGAGTATAACAAAGTCCCCTAATCGAGTATAACAAAGGCCCCTGGTCGAGTATTACAAAGTTCCCTGATCTAGTATAACAAAAGTCCCCTGATCGAGTATAACAAATTTCCCTGATCGGGTATAAAAAAGTCCCCTGGTCCAGTATAACAAAGTCTGCTGATCGAGTATAAAAAAGTCCCCTGGCCCTGTATAACAAAGTCCCCAGATCGAGCATAACAAAGTCCCCTGACAGATTATCACAAAGTCCCCCGGTCGCGTATAGCAAAGGGCCCTGGTGCAGTAAGACAAAGTCTCCTGAACGAGTATAACAAAGTCCCTGATCTTGTATAACAAAGTCCCCTGGTCGAGTATAACAAAGTCCCCTGATCGAGTATAACAAAGGCCACTAATCGAGACCCAAAAAGGCCCCTAATTGAGTATAATAAAGTCCCCTGATCTAGTAT
Source organism: Homarus americanus (assembly GCF_018991925.1). Classification (NCBI taxonomy): domain Eukaryota; kingdom Metazoa; phylum Arthropoda; class Malacostraca; order Decapoda; family Nephropidae; genus Homarus; species Homarus americanus. The sequence goes on along the minus strand of NW_024713402.1, from coordinate 10,858 downwards.
AACAAAGGCCCCTCATCGAGTATAACAAAGGCCCCTCATGGAGAATAAAAAGTCCCCTGATCGAGTATAAGAAAGCCGGCTAATCCAGTAAAACAAAGTCCCCTAGTCTAGTATAACAAAGTCCCCTGTTCGAGTCTAAAAAAGTCCCCTTAGCGAGTATAACAAATTCCCCTTATTGAGTATAACAAAGTCCCCTCATCGACTATAACAAAGTCTCCTGGTCGAGTATACCAAAGTCCCCTGGTCGAGTATGACAAAGCCCCTTCATCGAGTATAACAAAGGCCCCTAATCGAGTATAACAAAGTCCCCTGATCGCGTATAAGAAAGTCCCCTGATCGAGTATAACAAAGTCCCCTGGTTGAGTATAACAAAGTCCCCTGATCGAGTATAGCATATCCCTTGATCGAGTATAACAAAGTCCTTTGGTCGAGTATAAAAAAGTCCCCTGATTGCGTATAACAAAGTCCCCTGGTCGAGTATAACAAAGTCCCATGATCGAGTAAAACAAAGGCCCCTCATTGAGTATAACAAAGTCCATTGGTCAAGCATAAAAAGTCCCCTGGTCGAGTATATCAAAGTCTCCTGTTAGGGTATAACAAAGTCCCCTGACCGAGTATAACAAAGTCCCCTGGTTGAGCAAAACAAAGTCCCCTGATTGAGTATAACATATCCCCTGATCGAGTATAACAAAGTCCTCTGGTCGAGTATAAAAAAGTCCAAGGATCGCGTATAACAAAGTCCCCTGGTTGAGTATAACAAAGTCCCCTGATCGAGTATAACAAAGCCCCTTGGACAAGTATAACAAAGTCCCCTGAACCGAGTATAACAAAGTTCCCTGATCGAGTATAACAAAGTCCCCTGGTCCAGTATAACAAAGTCCCCTGATCGAGTATAACAAAGTCTCCTGGCCCAGTATAACAAAGTCCCCAAATCGAGCATAACAAAGTCTCCTGATCGATTATAACAAAGTCCCCTGGTCGAGTATAACAAAGGGCCCTGATCGAGTAAGACAAAGTCCCCTGATCGAGTATAACAAAGTCCCCTGATCGAGTATAACAAAGCTCCCTGGACAAGTATAAGAAAGTCCCCTGAACCGAGTATAACAAAGTCCCCTCATGGAGTATAACATATCCCCTGATCAAGTATAGCAAAGTCCCTGGTGGAGTATAACAAAGTCCCCTGATCGAGTATAACAAATTCTCCTGGTCGAGTATAACTAAGTTTTCTAATCGAGTATAACAAAGTTTTCTAATCGAGTATAACAAAGTCCTCTGATCGAGTATAACAAAGTCCCCTGATCGAGTATAACAAAGTCGCTTAATCATGTATAACAAAGTCCCCTGATCGAGTATAACAAAGTCCCCTGATCGAGTATAATATATCCCCTGATCGAGTATAACAAAGTCCTCGGGTCAAGTATGACAAAGTCCCCTGATCGAGTATAACAAAGTCCCCTGATCGAGTATATCAAAGCCCCCTGCTCGTGTATAACAAAGTACCTGATCGAGTATAACAAAGTCCCCTCATCGAGTATAATAAAGACCACTAATCGAGTCCTAAAAAGGCCCCTAATCGAGTATAACAAAGTCCCCTGATCTAGTATAACAAAGGCCTTTCATCGAGTATGACAAAGGCCCCTCATCGAGTATAACAAAGTCCCCTGATCGAGTATAACAAAGCCGCCTAATCCAGTATAAAAAAGTCCCCTGGTCGAGTATAACAAAGTCCCCTGTTCGAGTCTAAAAAAGTCCCCTTGTCGAGTATAACAAATTCCCCTTATCGAATATAACAAAGTCCCCTTATCGAGTATAACAAAGTCCCCTAATCGAGTATAACAAAGGCCCCTGGTCGAGTATAGCAAAGGGCCCTGATCAAGTAAGACAAAGTCTCCTGATCGAGTATAACAAAGTCCCCTGATCGAGTATAACAAAGTCCACTGGACAAGAATAACAAAGTTCCCTGACCGTGTATATCAAAGTTCCCTGATCGAGTATAACAAAGTCCCGTGGTCCAGTATAACAAAGTCCCCTGATCGAGCATAACAAAGTCTCCTGGCCCAGTATAACAAAGTCCCCAGATCGAGCATAACAAAGTCCCCTAATCGATTAAAGCATAGTCCCCTGGTCAAGTATAACAAAGGGCCCTGATCGAGTATGACAAAGCTCCCTGATCGAGTATATCAAAGTTCCCTGGTCCAGTATAACAAAGCCCCGTGATCGAGTATAAGAAAGTGTCCTGGCGCAGTATAACAAAGTCCCCAGATCGAGCATAACAAAGTCCTCTGATCGATTATAACAAAGTCCCCTGGTCGAGTATAACAAAGGGCCCTGATCGAGTATAACAAAGTACCCTGGTTGAGTATAACAAAGTCCCCTGATCGAGTATAACAAAGTCCCCTGGTTGAGTATAACAAAGTCCCCTGATCGAGTATAAGATATCCCCTTATCAAGTATAACAAAGTCCTCTGGTCGAGTATAAAAAAGTCCCCTGATCGCGTATAACAAAGTCCCCTGGTCTAGTATAACAAAGTCCCTTGATCGAGCATAACGAAGTCCTCTGGTCGAGTATAAAAATGTCCACTGATCCCATATAACAAAGTCCCCTGGACGAGTATATCAAAGTCCCTTGATCGAGTGTATCAAAGGCCTCTCATTGAGTATAACAAAGTCTATTGGTCAAGTATAAAAAAGTCATGAGGTCGAGTATAACAAAATCCCCTGATCGAGTATAACAAAGGCCCCTCATCGAGTATAACAAAACCCCCTGCTCGAACATAACAAAGCCGCCGAATCGAGTATAACAAAGTCCCCTGGTCGAGTATAGCAAAGTCCCCTGTTCTAGTCTAACAAAGTCCATTTATCGAGTATAACAAATTCCCCTTATCGAGTATAACAAAGTCTCCTTATCAGGAGTAACAAAGTCCCCTAATCGAGTATAACAAAGGCCCCTGGTCGAGTATAACAAAGTCCCTTGATCGATTATAACAAAGTCCCCTGGTCGAGTATAGCTAAGTGTCCTGATCAAGTATAACAAAGCCTCCTGATCGAGTATAACAAAGTCCCTTGATCGAGTATAACAAAGGCCCCTCAATGAGTATAATAAAGTACATTGGTCAAATATAAAAAATTCCCCTGGTCGAGTATAACATAGTCCCCTGATCGAGCATAACGAAGTCCTCTGGTCGAGTATAAAAAAGTCCACTGATCCCTTATAACAAAGTCCCCTGGACGAGTATAACAAAGTCCCTTGATCGAGTGTAACAAAGACCTCTCATTGAGTATAACAAAGTCTATTGGTCAAGTATAAAAAAGTCATCAGGTCGAGTATAACAAAGTCCCCTGATCGAGTATAACAAAGGCCCCTCATCGAGTATAACAAAGCCCCCTGCTCGAATATAACAAAGCCGCCGAATCGAGTATAACAAAGTCCCCTGGTCGAGTATAGCAAAGTCCCCTGTTCGAGTCTAACAAAGTCTTTTTATCGAGTATAACAAATTCCCCTTATCGAGTATAACAAAGTCTCCTTATCAGGAATAACAAAGTCCCCTAATCGAGTATAACAAAGGCCCCTGGTCGAGTATAACAAAGTCCCTTGATCGATTATAACAAAGTCCCATGGTCGAGTGATAGTATAACAAAGTCCCCTGATCAATCGTGTATAACAAAGTTCCCTGATCGTGTATAACAAAGTTCCCTGATCGAGTATAACAAAGTCCCCTGATCAAGTATAACAAAGGCCCCTCATCGAGTATAAGAAAGTCCCCTGATCGAGTATAACAAAGCCGCCTAATCGAGTATAACAAAGTCCCCTGGTCCAGTATAACAAAGTCCCCTGATCGAGTATAAAAAGTCCCCTGGCCCAGTATAACAAAGTCCCCAGATCGAGCATAACAAAGACCCCTGATCGATTATAACAAAGTCCAACAGTCGAGTATAGCAAAGGGCCCTGATCCAGTAAGACAGAGTCTCCTTAATCGAGTATAACAACGCCCCTTGGACAAGTATAACAAAGGGCCCTGATCGTGTATAACAAAGTTCCCTGATCGTGTATAACAAAGTTCCCTGATCGAGTATAACAAAGTCCCCGATCGAGTATAACAAAGCCCCCTGGACAAGTATAACAAAGACCCCTGATCGATTATAACAAAGTCCAACGGTCGAGTATAGCAAAGGGCCCTGATCCAGTAAGACAGAGTCTCCTTAATCGAGTATAACTAAGCCCCCTGGACAAGTATAACAAAGGGCCCTGATCGAGTAAGACAAAGTCCCCTGATCGAGTATAACAAAGTCCCCTGATCGAGTATACCAAAGCCCCCTGGACAAGTATAACAAAGTCCCCTGAACCGAGTATAACAAAGTTCCCTGATCGAATATAACAAAGTCCCCTGGTCCAGTATAACAAAGTCCCCAGATCGAGTATAACAAAGTCTCCTGGCCCAGTATAACAAAGTCGTAAAGTATAAACTAGGTAACACGGAAATAGAAAACTCAGTTTGTGAAAAAGATCTAGGTGTATTTGTTAGCAACGACTTGAAACCTAGAAAACAATGTATTAGCGTTCGCAACAAGGCAAACAGGATTCTTGGGTTCATATCTAGGTCTGTGAGTCACAGAACTGCTGACGTTATCTTGAAACTTTACCTAGCATTAGTGAGGCCACACATGGATTATGCGGTTCAGTTCTGGTGTCCTTATTATAGAATGGACATAGATTCTTTGGAGAGAGTACAAAGAAGAATGACAAAAATGATCCATAATATTAGAAACCTTCCATATGAAGAAAGACTGAAAAGCTTAGGCTTACATTCACTAGAGAGGCGTAGAGTTAGGGGAGATATGATAGAGGTGTACAAGTGGGTAAGTGGGATTAACAAGGGTAAAATGGAAGATGTTCTGAAGCTCAGTAATAACGAAATAACTAGAACAAATGGCTTTAAATTAGATAAATTCCGATTCAGAAAGGATATAGGCAAGCAATGGTTTGGTAATAGAGTTGTGGATATGTGGAATAGGCTACCGAGTGCTATAGTAGGATCGGGGACGCTAGGGAGCTTCAAGACGAAGTTGGATAGGCACATGGAAGTGCTGGGATGGGTGTGAAAGGGATCTGCCCTGTATGGGCCAGTCGGCCTCCTGCAGTATCCCACTTTCTTATGTTCTTATGTTCTTATGTTCTAAATCGAGCATAACAAAGTCCCCTGATCGATTATAACAAAGTTCCCTGGTCGAGTATAACAAAGGGCCCTGATCGAGTAAGACAAAGTCCCCTGATCGAGTATAACAAAGTCCCCTGATCGAGTATAATATATCCCCTGATCGAGTATAACAAAGTCCTCGGGTCGAGTATAACAAAGTCCCCTGATCGAGTATAACAAAGTCCCCTGGTCGAGTATAACAAAGTTTCCTGATTGAGTATAACAAAGGCCCATCATCTAGAATAGCAAAGTCCATTGGTCAAATATAGGAAAGAAACGGATCGAGTATAACAAAGTCCCCCGATCGAGTATAACAAAGGCCTCTGGTCGAGTATGACAAAGTCCCCTGGTCGAGTATAGCAAAGTCCCCTAGTCGAGTATGACAAAGCCCCCTCATCAAGTATAACAAAGGCCCCTAATCGAGTATAACAAATTCCCCTGATCGAGTATAACAAAGTCCCCTGATCGAGTATAACAAAGTCCCTGGTTGAGTATAACAAAGTCTCCTGATCGAGTATAACATATCCCCTGATCGAGTATAACAAAGTCCTCTGGTCGAGTATAAAAAAGTTCCCTGATCGCGTATAACAAAGGCCCCGCATCGAGTATAAGAAAGCCCCCTGCTCGAGTATAACAAAGTCCCCTGATCTAGTATAACAAAGGCCCCTCATCGAGTATAAAAAAGTTCCCTGATCGAGTATAACAAAGCCGCGGAGTCAAGTATGACAAAGTCCCCTGGTCGAGTATAACAAAGTCCCATGTTCGAGTCTAACAAAGTCACTTGATCGAGTATAACAAATTCCCCTTATCGAGTATAACAAAGTCTCCTTATCAGGAATAACAAAGTCCCCTAATCGAGTATAACAAAGGCCCCTGGTCGAGTATAACAAAGTCCCTTGATCCATTATAACAAAGTCCCCTGGTCGAGTATAGCAAAGTCCCCTGGTCAAGTATAACAAAGCCTCCTGATCGAGTACAACAAAGTCCCCTGATCGAGTATATCAAAGCCCCCTGCTCGGGTATAACAAAGTGCCTGATCGAGTATAACAAAGTCCCCTCATCGAGTATAATAAAGGCTACTAATCGAGTCCTAAAAAGGCCCCTAATCGAGTATAACAAAGTCCCCTGATCTAGTATAACAAAGGCCTTTCATCGAGTATAACAAAGGCCCCTCATCGAGTATAACAAAGTCCCCTGATCGAGTATAACAAAGCCGCCTAATCCAGTATAACAAAGTCCCCTGGTCGAGTATAACAAAGTCCCCTGTTCGAGTCTAAAAAAGTCCCCTTGTCGAGTATAACAAATTCCCCTTATCGAGTATAACAAAGTCCCCTTATCGAGTATAACAAAGTCCCCTAATCGAGTATAACAAAGGCCCCTGGTCGAGTATAGCAAAGGGCCCTGTTCAAGTAAGACAAAGTCTCCTGATCGAGTATAACAAAGTCCCCTGAACGAGTATAACAAAGTCCACTGGACAAGAATAACAAAGTTCCCTGACCGTGTATAACAAAGTTCCCTGATCGAGTATAACAAAGTCCCGTGGTCCAGTATAACAAAGTCCCCTGATCGAGCATAACAAAGTCTCCTGGCCCAGTATAACAAAATCCCCAGATCGAGCATAACAAAGTCCCCTAATCGATTAAAGCATAGTCCCCTGGTCGAGTATAACAAAGGGCCCTGATCGAGTAAGACAAAGTTCCCTGATCGAGTATATCAAAGTCCCTTGGTCCAGTATAACAAAGCCCCCTGATCGAGTATAAGAAAGTCTCCTGGCCCAGTATAACAAAGTCCCCAGATCGAGCATAACAAAGTCCTCTGATCGATTATAACAAAGTCCCCTGGTCGAGTATAACAAAGGGCCCTGATCGAGTATAACAAAGTCCCCTGGTTGAGTATAACAAAGTCCCCTGATCGAGTATAACAAAGTCCCCTGGTTGAGTATGACAAAGTCCCCTGATCGAGTATAATATATCCCCTTATCAAGTATAACAAAGTCCTCTGGTTGAGTATAAAAAAGTCCCCTGATCGCGTATAACAAAGTCCCATGGTCGAGTATAACAAAGTCCCTTGATCGAGTATAACAAAGGCCCCTCATTGACTATAACAAAGTACATTGGTCAAATATAAAAAATTCCCCTGGTCGAGTATAACATAGTCCCCTGATCGAGCATAACGAAGTCCTCTGGTCGAGTACAAAAAAGGCCAATGATCCCGTATAACAAAGTCCCCTGGACGAGTATAACAAAGTCCCTTGATCGAGTGTAACAAAGGCCTCTCATTGAGTATAACAAAGTCTATTGGTCAAGTATAAAAAAGTCATGAGGTCGAGTATAACAAAGTCCCCTGATCGAGTATAACAAAGGCCCCTCATCGAGTATAACAAAGCCCCCTGCTCGAACATAACAAAGCCGCCGAATCGAGTATAACAAAGTCCCCTGGTCGAGTATAGCAAAGTCCCCTGTTCTAGTCTAACAAAGTCCACTTATCGAGTATAACAAATTCCCCTTATCGAGTATAACAAAGTCTCCTTATCAGGAGTAACAAAGTCCCCTAATCGAGTATAACAAAGGCCCCTGGTCGAGTATAATAAAGTCCCTTGATCGATTATAACAATGTCCCCTGGTCGAGTATAGCTAAGTCCCCTGATCAAGTATAACAAAGCCTCCTGATCGAGTATAACAAAGTCCCCTGATCAAGTATAACAAAGGCCCCTCATCGAGTATAAGAAAGTCCCCTGATCGAGTATAACAAAGCCGCCTAATCGAGTATAACAAAGTCCCCTGGTCGAGTATAACAAAGTCCCCTATTCGAGTCTAAAAAAGTCCCCTGATCGAGTATAAAAAAGTCCCCTGGTCCAGTATAACAAAGTCCCCTGATCGAGTATAAAAAAGTCCCCTGGCCCAGTATAACAAAGTCCCCAGATCGAGCATAACAAAGACCCCTGATCGATTATAACAAAGTCCAACGGTCGAGTATAGCAAAGGGCCCTGATCCAGTAAGACAGAGTCTCCTTAATCGAGTATAACAAAGCCCCCTGGACAAGTATAACAAAGGGCCCTGATCGTGTATAACAAAGTTCCCTGATCGAGTATAACAAAGTCCCATGGTCCAGTATAACAAAGTCCCCTGATCGAGTATAACAAAGTCTCCTGGCCCAGTATGACAAAGTCCCCAGATCGAGCATAACAAAGTCCCCTAATCGATTATAACAAAGTCCCCTGGTCGAGTATAACAAAGTCCCTGATCGAGTATGATAAAGTCCCCTGGTCGAGTATAGCAAAGTCCCCTGGTCGAGTATAACAAAGCCCCCTCATCGAGTATAACAAAGGCCCCTAATCGAGTATAACAAAGTCCCCTGATCGAGTATAACAAAGTACCCTGATCGAGTATAACAAAGTCCCCTGGTTGAGTATAACAAAGTCCCCTAATCAAGTATAGCAAAGGCCCCTCATCGAGTATAGCAAAGTCCATTGGTCAAATATAGGAAAGTCCACTGATCGAGTATAACAATGTCCTCGATCGAGTATAACAAAGGCCTCTGGTCGAGTATGACAAAGTCCTCTGATCAAGTATAATAAAGTCTCCTGGTCGAGTATAACAAAGTCCCCTGATCGAGTATGATAAAGTCCCCTGGTCGAGTATAGCAAAGTCCCCTGGTCGAGTATAACAAAGCCCCCTCATCGAGTATAACAAAGGCCCCTAATCGAGTATAACAAAGTCCCCTGATCGAGTATAACAAAGTCCCCTGATCGAGTTTAACAAAGTCCCCTGGTTGAGTATAACAAAGTCACCTAATCGAGTATAACATATCCCATTATCAAGTATAACAAAGTCCTCTGGTCAAGAATAAAAAAGTCCCCTGATCGCGTATAACAAAGTCCCCTGGTCGAGTATAACAAAGTCCCTTGATCGAGTATAACAAAGGCCCCTCAATGAGTATAACAAAGTACATTGGTCAAATATAAAAAAATCCCCTGGTCGAGTATAACATAGTCCCCTGATCGAGCATAACGAAGTCCTCTGGTCGAGTATAAAAATGTCCACTGATCCCGTATAACAAAGTCCCCTGGACGAGTATAACAAAGTCCCTTGATCGAGTGTAACAAAGCCGCCGAATCGAGTATAACAAAGTCCCCTGGTCGAGTATAGCAAAGTCCCCTGTTCGAGTCTAACAAAGTCCCTTTATCGAGTATAACAAATTCCCCTTATCGAGTATAACAAAGTCTCCTTATCAGGAATAATAAAGTCCCCTAATCGAGTATAACAAAGGCCCCTGGTCGAGTATAACAAAGTCCCTTGATCGATTATAACAAAGTCCCCTGGTCGAGTATAGCAAAGTCCCCTGTTCGAGTCTAACAAAGTCCCTTTATCGAGTATAACAAATTCCCCTTATCGAGTATAACGAAGTCCCCTGATTAAGTATAACAGAGGCCCCTCATCGAGTATAAGAAAGTCCCCTGATCGAGTATAACAAAGCCGCCTAATCGAGTATAACAAAGTCCCCTGGTCGAGTATAACAAAGTCCCCTGATCAAGTATAAAAAAGTCCCCTGGCCCAGTATAACAAAGTCCCCAGATCGAGCATAACAAAGACCCTGATCGATTTATAAACAAAGTCCAAATACGAAAGTATAGCAAAGGGCCCTGATCCAGTAAGACAGAGTCTCTTAATCGAAAGTATACTAAAGCCCTGACAAGTATATAACAAAGTTCCTGATCGTGTATAACAAAGTTCCTGATCGTGTATAACAAAGTTCCCTGATCGTGTATAACAAAGTTCCCTGATCGAGTATAACAAAGTCCCCTGATCGAGTATAACAAAGCCCCCTGGACAAGTATAACAAAGACCCCTGATCGATTATAGCAAAGTCCAACGGTCGAGTATAGCAAAGGGCCCTGATCCAGTAAGACAGAGTCTCCTTAATCGAGTATAACAAAGCCCCCTGGACAAGTATAACAAAGGGCCCTGATCGTGTATAACAAAGTCCCCTGACCGAGTATAACAAAGTCCCCTGATCGAGTATAACAAAGCCCCCTGGACAAGTATAACAAAGTCCCCTGAACCGAGTATAACTAAGTTCCCTGATCGAATATAACAAAGTCCCCTGGTCCAGTATAACAAAGTCCCCAGATCGAGTATAACAAAGTCTCCTGGCCCAGTATAACAAAGTCCCGAGATCGAGCATGACAAAGTCCCCTGATCGATTATAACAAAGTTCCCTGGTCGAGTATAACAAAGGGCCCTGATCGAGTAAGACAAAGTCCCCTGATCGAGTATAACAAAGTCCCCTGATCGAGTATAATATTTCCCCTGAACGAGTATAACAAAGTCCTCGGGTCGAGTATGACAAAGTCCCCTGATCGAGTATAACAAAGTCCCCTGGTCGAGTTTAACAAAGTTTCCTGATTGAGTATAACAAAGGCCCATCATCTAGAATAGCAAGGTCCATTGGTCAAATATAGGAAAGAAACGGATCGAGTATAACAAAGTCCCCCGATCGAGTATAAAAAAGGCCTCTGGTCGAGTATGACAAAGTCCCCTGGTCTAGTATAGCAAAGACCCCTGGTCGAGCATGACAAAGCCCCCTCATCATGTATAACAAAGGCCCCTAATCGAGTATAACAAAGTCCCCTGATCGAGTATAACAATGTCCCCTGATCGAG
>NW_024713401.1:0-24361 GCF_018991925.1 Homarus americanus | reverse complement strand
CCTGGTATCATGGGTCACTTAAATATTCATCCTCTTATTATTGTAGCTGCAGACCACTCTGAGGTCTTTAATGTTGCATTGGACTCTCTCTCTCTCTCTCTCTCTCTCTCTCTCTCTCTCTCTCTCTCTCTCTCTAGCTCTCACTCTCTTTCTCTCGTTTTGTCTTTTTTTCTTTGAATTGTTTCCAACTTTTCAAAGGAAGCTTAAATTAGCTTGGAATTTCGCTGTGTGTAGGTTGACGTCAGCGATATCTTTTGTGTAACTGAGATTTATGATTTCACGTGTCCCATTGTACGAAGACCGCCCTGGGTGAGCCAGTATCTCAACAACAACCAAAATTTTCTTAGTGAATGGAAAAGATGACACACACACACACACACACACACACACACACACACACAGTCCAATTCTAACAAAAGAGAAGTGAGACGAACTTTACTTTAAACAATTCGCAAAACAAATAGAGATGTTATAGAAGCTGATCACTACATTACCCAAAAGATTTGTATTCCTGAGATTGCCCCAAAAAATTATCAAAAAGAAAGAGATAAAATATGTAGCTTCAGTGGTATAATGTAACACGTATTGTATAGAGTCGCAAAAGAAATTCCTATGTAAAAGAAGAAATTTGTTGTTTCAGTTTCGTACGTGAATTAAATTACACACAAATTGAAAGTACTGATGAACATATTTATAACACAACACAGGTATGGAGGCACATAACACTGATATCCATTTGTAGGAGAAGATAAAACACCCCCCCCCCAAAAAAAAAAACCAAGAGAATTGTATATTACGACCGTCTGTAACCCACCATTGAAAAATACAGTGATCCTCTTATTGTGTATTTTATCTTCTCCTACAGTGGAATTTCAGTGTGCGTGTGAACAAGGGTCGCTACCACGGCATAGAGGTCCAGGGTTCGATTCCCGACTAGTGAGGTATTGTTTGTATTTGGAAGTCCGTGTGTATATGGACTGTTGAGATATACACTGTATACTGTATGTAGCCTCGTGTTTCCTAGTTCGAGTCGGTAAAATGCTATTACGACCACACAGTTAGCACGGGCAATCTCCGATAGAGGTTCACGTTGCTTAAAAGTAAGACGAACGATCGGACTTTGTGTGAAATAAAACAAAACCTAGGATTGCTTTTGTTGCTCTTCTGGCGCCGTGGTAGGGACCCCTGTTCATACGCAGAAGTTCAGTAAGATTAAGGGAAAATATAAAAGAATTTTTGCACCTTCACTTGAGCCCTACTATCACACTTATCGCCTCCCCCGCTGACCATCACAGGCTGAATGAAAGAGGTGCTCACTCTGCTGACACCTGACAACATCATGTTAGCAGCGACCCACATAATCTGTAAATAATTGAGAGACTCAGGCTGGCAGACACAGGCATGGACTGTCTACTTGTACATGCAGGTGTATATCTTGGCTCTCTATCTCACTGTCAATATTTGAGGGGAGTCTCTTGTTCCCGGGGTAACTGAAAGGTCAGAATGGATTTCTCACATATTCTCTGGAGTTTTGTGTGCATGTCTGTCCCATCCATGACTGAGACTAGACTAGTCGTGGTGTGTCGTCGTGCATGACTTGTGCCATTCACAGTAGCTGCATTTTTGCCATATTCGATTTTTCCCTAATTCTATCTATTCTTCTTTTAGACACAATCGCCTGAAGAAATAATCATTTCCGAGCGGCGTATCCTGCCAGATATATATCCAAACCTCATAATTCTCCCAGAAAGATTATTTTATATAACATATTACTGCGCTTCAACAACTAGTCAGCAATGACATATTAAGAGATATATCACATACATAACACAAGGTGAAAATTGTTCGCGTTTCTGCTTTTTTTAATTACCCTATTTATCTAACTAAGCTATATGTATTTGGTGCGTTCATCTCATACTGGAGAATTACAACAAGGCTCGGGAGCTCCTCTTGACGGCTTTCAAATCTGTGCACATATTCATAAAGCGGGGAACAAAACCCGCTTGAAGCATCGTTTACTTCACTGTCAAGAGTCAAGACCAACTGAAGGTCATTACTTGTGCGTAGAGAGTTATAAAGCAACCTGCCCTGGGAGTTGTGGATACCTTTTAAGAAGTTTAAGTCAGGTGGCCCATCACTGTATAACAAGAATACAGGTGAATTTGGATTGGCTGTCAGACGTCTCAAATACTGCACTGTACCTCGTCTTTCTGGAATTATATTCATTATCTATTGATGATTATGATGATGATATTATTATTATTATTATTATTATTATTATTATTATTATTATTATTATTATTACTATTATTATTATTATTATTATTATTATTATTATTATTATTATTATTATTACTATTATTAGTTCTCCCACACTAGATGACAACACATAGTACTGTCTAGGACGCAGGGAAAGGAACACGCACCTCCACACAACACAGCAATTGGTGAAACACAAGAAAGCACTTTACCCACACCCACTAAGCAGTTACAATGCAAAACGTAAGTACTTCCCCGGAACTTTCTGTAATTATCCTGGATGTAAGTGGCATTACTTTGCGCCTCTGGCTTTAAAACCTTAAAAATGTAAATGAAAACATTCATGCAAATCTTTTACAGAGATATTGTCCAAATTGTTTGTAAGACGATGTAAAGAGTCTTTGAAGTTGTTCTCCGCCCGGCTGGAATACAACTTGCCTGGCATTTTGAAACAAAAGAGGAGAGAGAGAGAGATTAACACAAAATGATAAATATTTCATACACACGTCTTCGTTTACTTTACGTATTGCAAAATGCTCTTTTCGTTTCAGTGTCTATAGTTCTAATTAGGAAACATAAAACTTCCATGTAAGCTTAAATGATTCCTGAACACTGTTAAAGTTCTAACTATAGTTTGAAATATGTGAAATTATATAGTCTACGCATTCTCCAGACACATACAACATATTTGGCATTTAGAATTAAGAAACTGCAGTTACACACACACACACACACACACATCTTATTTCCTGTCTATTATTTCTACAGACTATCTTAATATTTGTGAGGGGTATTTCTTAAAGTTTATGTTTATCATATAATTAACTGTTTGCCTCTATACAGTAAACATATTTGAAAGCTGAAACTAGTTAACATTTCTAAAGCCTTGCCTGACCTGCCTACAAGGTGAGTACCCGTCAAGACAAAGTATCCTCCAAAAAGAGAGAAAAAAGGAGAATAAGAAAGAGGTTTACAAAATTAAGAAATTATACAGCATATGGTCAATGGCGTCTCACCAGTGTACACAAAAGGAACAAAAAACCTCTTGCATTGCCATAAGGACGCAGCGTGTGTGTGTGTGTGTGTGTGTGTGTTTACAAACAGTCTCATGTTTACCCTGCCTTTGTATTATACACTCGTTCACGACCTTTGGGTAACCCATGATAGCTTACGTGCCTACCCTACACACAGTCATTAAGGAGCATAGAAGACCCGGTATTATGATTTCAAAGGCCCGCGCCATAAAAACAGCGCCAGCAATGGAGCTATACAGCGCCTGGCGTTATCTTCATATTCACCACACGCCTTTTAGTCTGTCTTCATACAAATACTGGGGTAGATTCATGTTCCTTCTTTAACTATATCTCTATCTGGGGACGTGAGGAAGTACCTACCTGCCTCACGTAAGCTGCAACACAATAAAGCTATCAATATGAAGTAAAAATTGCTCTGAGACTGTACCATAACTTTATACGTTCTTCCATCCTCAGTTGGAGCGAAAGAGAAGGCAAAATTACTTGAGATTTCGAGAGCTGCTCAGAATGTTTATTGGAGATCAAGTGACTGAAAGGCCAAAGACCTAAGTGGAGGTTCATTGAAAAACAAATCTCTCTCTCTCTCTCTCTCTCTCTCTCTCTCTCTCTCTCTCTCTCTCTCTCTCTCTCTCTCTCTCTCTCTCGATTCATATATAATGGTGAAATGAATGGAAGCCGTTAAAGAAGACGGTAAGATGCTGGAGCACCAACGAGGGTGACACAAGATGTAGTGAGCGGAGATGAGAGGCTGACCGCGAGAGCAGCTGAAAATAAAAATGATTCGGGTCGTATGTCTATCACAACTGTTCCGTCATTATCATAAATTATGTACATATTAATGAAGCTTTTATGGCTTTGGTTAGTATGGAAATAACTGGATATTTATGATGTTGCAACAAATCATGACGCCATAAATTAATGTTACTATATAAAATTATATATTCTGATTTTACTTTGTTAAATTTATAGTAAGGTTATATGTACGTATCTGCAACTTTCTATATTCTTCTGGAGGCAACGGAATCGAGAGCGATACAAACAAACGATATGTGAAGGTGAACACACATAAACATATCTTATCTATCGTGTGTATACTTGTATATGTCTCTCTCTCTCTCTCTCTCTCTCTCTCTCTCTCTCTCTCTCTCTCTCTCTCTCTCTCTCTCTCTCTCTTTGGCGTTCGTAAGTGTGGTCGGTATCGCGTGTAATCTTCCCTCTCCTTTCAGCCGTCGCCTCCCTGTCACTGGTCACGTGGAGGCGGTGCCCGTCCGGCGTGGATGACATTCTTGCGTGAGGCTTGGCAAGTACAGCCCCGGCCGTTGTTGGCAGCTCAGCAGGCCCGGGGAGGAAGGAACTATGTAATCTGCCATTCTGCTATGCTGGTAGAAGAGAGGAGTGATTTAATCTTACGTTCTTGCGTCTTGATGGTGTTGGTAGAGAGAAAGGAGTTATTAAATATGTCCTTTTTCTATTCTGCCAGAGAGAAGGACTTATGAAATTTTGTTGATTAGGTAATCCGAAAGAAAGAGAAGACAGGTAACTAACTATATAATTGGCTGGGAAATAAAGAGAAAGGCCGATGGAATAAATTATCTTCATCTTTGTATGCTGATCATATGTAGCAAAAGAGATAAGACTGGTGCGATAGTAATAAAACCACTTTGCTATGTTAAAAGAGAGAGACGAGATATATCCACTGGGTCGCCGCACCCCCAAAACATTAGTAAAATAATAGCAACAGTCATAACAATAACGATGGTGATAAAAGTAGTGGGAGTTGTAAAACAAAACCTCTAAAATATTAAGTGGTAAGAGAAATAACAACAGTTGTGGTAGCGGTAGGGGAGTTTGGAATAGAAACAACAGTAGTTATATGACAACGTATTTTCCCTTCCTACACACACACACACACACACACACACACACACACACACACACACACTCACACACACTCACACACACTAACAAACATCACCAAGTGTGCTTAACAATCAACTCGTTTTTCCTATGCGTCCAACGAAAATTAGAAAAGTTACATGAACCTACCAGAGTTTACAGAACTTATAACAGCTGTAAAAGTGAAAAACGTACAGACTTTCACTGGCTGGTAAAAGTTGGGAGTGTAGGAATGTTCCGAGAGCTTTTAAAAGACACGCGATAAGGATGCCAGAATATTAGATAGTGTGAAGATAAAGAGGCTTAGTACCAGCCAACTCCAGTGGGTGACTCTCTCTTGCTATCGCCGAAGACCACTAAAGCATATAACTGGTCTCCGGCAAGATTCCAGGGTCGATTTATCGTATTAGAGTGTGTGTGTGTGTGTGTGTGTGTGTGTGTGTGTGTGTGTGTGTGTGTGTGTGTGTGTGTGTGTGTGTGTGTGTGTGTGTGTGGTGTGTGTATGTGTGTGTGTGTGTGTGTGTGTGTGTGTGTGTGTGTGTGTGTGTGAGTGTGTGTGTGTGTGTGTGTGTGTGTGTGTGTGTGTGTGTGTGTGTGTGTGTGTGTGTGTGTGTGTGTGTGTGTGTGTGTGTGTGTGTGTGTGTGTGTGTGTGTGTGTGTTTCTCAGATATATAGCAACATATGTGGGAATTGAAGACGTCATGATATTGTCTCCATTCAGACTCAGATGATTCGTCGGTGACCTTTGACCCTTGTAAAATGGAAAAAAATAGTAAAGGTGGTCTATCGTAACAACTTACAACATGATTGGTCTAAATATGGATAAACAGAGAAACTTAAATACATATGTAATTTAGTGAATTTAACTTTTTGCTGTATAACATTAAAAAAAAGAGAAATTAAGATTAATTAAATTTCAAACTTCAAATTAATTAGCTCAAGATTGATGAAATGGCGATGGTTTGTGAATTATCTCCAAGAAGAATGAAAGAAAAAATGAAAGAATGAAGAGGAAAACAGGAAGAAAATCCACAATAATGACATGTGTGTTACCTTCAAGAGGAGATAAATATTGATGACGTTACACCATATCGCAGGGGCTCATGGTTACCCACACAGTGTAACAGTAACCCGGAAACTACAAATAATCACATGTTTTACTAAGTCTAGCATGAGGACGAACACCCGCCCCCCCAGGAGAGCCCACACCTCGTATAACAGACCCAGGTCAGGCTCTCCGTAAAGCCTGGTGTGCTCTCGCTGTCATTATTTATTACTAAAACTCATGCATTATGCAAATTAGATGCTTAAAACTCTCCTATGTTCCCGCAGCCCAGGAAAAACTAAAAACATTCGAGGGTTTCTAAATGCTTATACTCTCCTTGCGTCATTTTCCTTTTGTTTTTATTTTTTTGCCTGAAACTTTTGTGTTGGAGTTAAATTTGTGCTGCACTAGAGACGAGTGTTGCTTCTAGTGAACGTTTTTCATGGAACAACAACGCGAAACATTCACTTAGCCAAGAGCTTTTGTGAAATACTCGACTGGGCTGTGACACCTCACCCAGTTGTCGGTCATCTGGTTATAAAAAAATACAAGTTTTTTAAATACCAATCTGGTGTGATACACATGGCCTTCCTTCAAACATTCGTCAGACTTAGGATCACGATTACGAATTACGACAAAGTTTTAACAGCGGCTCACATACTGTAGTTCATTCTAGGAGCTTTTTAACATCATTATATGTATTATTGACTATATATAACCATACACAAACACCACTAAGTTACGGGTAATGAACTCAATATCCTTTCCCACACAGTAATAATTCTGTTCCTTGTTAAAAAAAAATATATATAAAAATCAATAAAGTCTCAATTAAATTATAGTGAAGTATTGATAACTTAATGATAATATCCAGAAACAAATTATAATTCTGGATTTATGTTACGTGCTATGACCATAAAATATTACCTGTGGAATTAGCTGAAATAATTATATTGTCTTCTCTTACTATTTCACCTTAGCTTTTGTACTAGATCAAAAGACTGTTTTAGGTGCAAAATGTAGTTAATCTTGATTTATGGTGTCTCAGTCATGCTAAACAGATCAGATGATGCTTTACAGCAGGAGATGTCTTCCTCTGAAAGCATCAAACTCACTCTAACAGATTACCTTTGGCGTCTGGGGAAATTTCTTCCTGGTTAGTATTTCAGTCCCAAGAGAGAAAGGAGGCATTGTAGTTGCCTCCTTAATGTGTATGTGTGTGTCTGAAACAAATATCTATAAAACCACTGAACCGATTTTACGAAACTCAGCAAAGGCGAGACTGTGATTTAACAACAGGAAACAACACCTATTTGCTGTGTTAATAATAATAATAATAATAATAATAATAATAATAATAATAATGATAATAATAATAATAATAATAATAATAATAATAATAATAATAATAATAATAATAATAATAATAATAATAATAATAATAATAATAATAATAATAATAATAATAAAAATAATAATAATAATAATAATAATAATAATAATAATAGTAGGTAGAAAAGAGATGTGGAAGGTATTGAAAATATCTGGAAACTTGATGCAATCAGTTCATATGTGTACAGGGAAAGTGAAGTACTATATCTTTTGGAGTTTATCTGTGATTTGTAACGTCGCCATAGTTGCTCAATACTTTCATGGACGGGATAGTAGGAGAGGGGAAAGTTAGAGTAATGGACAGAGGGTGCAAGTTGGGTAAATAATGAAATGGGAAGGCAATGGGAGGTGAGTCATCTTCTGTTTATAGATGACACTGTGCTAGTGGGAGATTCGGAGCAAGCAACACAAATATCAGTGATAGAGTTTGGGAGAATGTATGGTCAGAGAAAAGCAAAAATTAATGCTGAAAAGAAGAATCGATGTTTGTCTGAATGCATACGGAATGGAGGAAGTGGTGTATTTCAGAAAGGTAAGATTTAATGTGTTAGCAGTTGGGGAAAAAATACAATTTGAACAATAGAGTAAAAAATAAGAAAAAAATAAAGAAAAAATAGCAGGTGTATAGAGAATGGCATCCACAAGGTAGAAAATTATCACCCCCGCCCCCCGCCCAAAAAAAAAATATACGCCATAAGCCACAAGATATCATCCATAGTGTAGGAACAGACGCACAAACAGACAGACAGGCAGAGAAGACGACTCCTTCATCGTTGAGGAGAACGAAAAAAGAACACATCGCTACACAAATTCACACATTACACCTCTTCTTACTATAACAAGGGATTTTTCTTACAGATAATAAAACTGTAGTGAAGTACATCATAGCGCTGCCTGAGTTAATCACATTTTCTTTTATTTCGGAATAGAATAAAGAATGTGTTGTGAGGTAGTGAATGTCTTCGGTGGGATTCTCTTGTAGAAAATTTTAGGTATAAATTAAATGTAATCCATTTATGCGTACTTGAGGAGCGTCTTTCCTACAGCCACTCACTGATGCTATTGGATTAGAAATGACTGTCAAAGAATGGAAACCGAATGAGGAGGTGGGGATGTAGTGACAGAAGAGGTGTGTGTGTGTGCTGAGAGAGAGATAGAGAAGAAAACAGTCTAACAAACGTAGAGACAAACAGAAAAAAACAACCATAGAAGGAGAGAGATACTCAAAGTAATAAAGAGAGAAAGACACACGCAAAAACTTCACTAAGGAAAGGCACCAGCAGCTCGACCACCAGAGACACCAAATCACCACAATAACACTCGCCTTAATAATGTACAGTACACGCTAATGTCTCCTTCAACTTACCAGACATACCTCTCTCTCTCTCTCTCTCTTCTTGCTACCTGTCTCTCTCTGTTCTCCCACCTCTCACTCTCTCTTTCCCCTTCTCCTTTCATTTTCCTTTCCCATTTCTCCACTCTCACTTCTTTCTTTCTTCCCCTTCTATATCTCCTTTATCCCTGTGTGTCGAGGATTTCTCTGCATGGAAATTTATTCACCTGTTTATTGACTTATTTACTTTGCTTCCTCGCCTGAGTGTGTTGATGCAAAGCTGTTCCTACAAACTCTTTGTTGTCGTGACGTTGAAGATTTTGTTCAGCTTTTGTTCATAAGTAAAAAAAGAACATTCCGTAATTCCTGATGTAGGATGATTTAACCTCTCGACGACGATGATTTATTCCTCGGGGATTATGTTAAACCCCTCACGGACGATGATCTTATCCCATAATGATAATGATTTAACCCGTTGAGGACGATGAATTAACCCCTTGATGACGATGAGTTAATTCCTTTCACAATGACATCCCTGATAACTCCACTTGTTCATAAAATTCGAAATCCAACAGAGGCAGGGGTGGGATTCAGGAGATGCCATCTACTGGAGAGATGATAAAGAGTCAGAAGTGGCCATCACAGAGACGAGAAAACACGCCTTGACCCCGGCATAGTGAGCCGAAACTTACACAAGTCACAGACCTCGAGCCAATCCCACTGAGACCCCAAAACTGCTCTAGGCGGGCTGGATATACGGCCTTGTAAAAGAACCTCAACAATACTTTGTAATGCCTCTCCCTAGAGCCTGAAACCCAATAACAGCCGTAATTTTTTGTCCTTTGTAGTTGTATGAAGTTTTAACAAGTCCAATAACTTTTAATAGCTATGAAAGATAAAAGAGTAATGAAAATCAATACAGTTATTTGAATTAGCATTAATATATATATGTAATAAAAAAAGAACGTATTTTGTGAGGTTGTACTTGATATATGAAAAAAAGTCTGAATTTATGTTTTTAATGTTGATGGTTACTAATACATCGAAGAGTATAAGATTTACACATCTTTCTCCGAAATTAATTTGCATTCTGAAGGAAATTTGTTTTCTCTTACTACAGAGGACAACGTTTTTCTTTTTCTTTGTTTGGGTTAACTAAGAGAAAAAAGAAGAAGAGAAGGTAAGGGAGAGAAGTGACAGAAGGATGTAGAAAGTGACAGAAGTTGGTTGAGACTGAAATTCACACACACACACACACACACACACACACACACACACACACAGTCATCCAACCCAATTTAAGAGTAGGTGAGAGAAAGAAGGAGAAAGAGGAAGAAGAATTAGAAGAGAAAGCCAAGATGGACATTTTTGAGGTGGCGTTACTCAGCTCAGTGCAGACTCCTCAAAATGTGTCTCCCTAGAGTCAGACAAGAACGTGTTTTTTCTGTGAAGGTTTAGCAGACTGCTCTAAATTTCACCCATAAGAAAAGTTCCCGTGTGTTTATTATCCAGAGAATTAACTAGCAGGTCAGAGATGTATAAACTCTAATATGTACAAGAGAAGGAGAGATAGGGGTGTGTCCTTTCCACACCCAGGAGAGAATGAGAGATATCTCACAAGGGAGGTAGTGTTTTTGTTTTCTCATAAAGGATATATAGAGTTACTTTGTACATATCCATAACGAATCATGAAGTTTTTACTCTCTCTCTCTCTCTCTCTCTCTTTCTCAACTATTATATCTATCTTCTCCTCTCACGAAACACCTATTAGTTACAATCTAGAGGTACACTTACATGGTGTTGTCCTACAGAAACTCACTAAAAACATCTAGGATTCATACAGTAGGAGAGAGAAGATAGCTTTTCAGATAGAAAGATAGAGAGACATAAATTGAAAAGGAGAAGGAGAGAGGTAAGAGAGAGATATATGAAAGAGAGGATTAGGAGGAGTGAGAAGCATATAGCCATAATATTTAGAAGAAAGAGAGAAGGAGAAACAGATAGGGAGAGAGAGAGAGAAAGAGAGAGCGAGAGAGAGAGAGAGAGAAAGAGAAAGAGAGAACTGGAAAAAAGTAAGAAATAGGAAGGGAGGTTATGTAATGAATAAAGAATGACCGAGAGAGAGTGAGAGAGAGAACAACAGACAAACGAGAGTTGTTTAATGTGGCGGACCACCTGGAATCACCCCCCCCCCCAGTCACCTGTATAACTCATTTGCCTGGTTTTGTTATACGTGAGACCTGTGCGTATGGTCTACTGTGACCCCGTTTACCAAATGGCCGCCGTGAGGAAAAGAGAGAGAGAGAGAGAGAGAGAAAGAGAGAGAGAGAGTAAAAACATACATGTAAAGAGAGGTAGAGAAGGAAAGACTGACAAAAACAGGAAAAATAAATAAAAATATAAAAAAATATGAAGGGATAGATTCATATTGAGAGATAGAGACCTACACAGATAAAAATTAAATTATAGTTAGAAAAACGCTATAAGACAAACAATAAAAAAGCGAAAGAGTAATAAGAAAAACTAGAAAAACGACACCCATTATTTATCAAGGGTCTCTACCTCGAGTCCCTTAGCAGGGCCAGGTAGGGCAATTAGTCACCTGCTGAAGAAGAAACCCTACCATATACCACAGAGATATCCATGAGAGAACAATGTCCCTGGCACTGTGAGGAGGAGGAGGAGGAGGAGGAGGAGGAGGAGGAGGAGGAGAGGGTTGGGGGAGGCTGTGTAATATTATTATAGAAAAAGATTAATCTTATGTACCCCTTATGTACTTTTCTTGTATTCTGAAAGGCATAATTTCTCTCTCTCTCTCTCTCTCTCTCTCTCTCTCTCTCTCTCTCTCTCTTTCGTCACGGAGGCAAACAAGAAGCCAAGTATTTCTTTCTCAGTACCGATTATAATTCAATAAAAATAAATATAAAAAACACCGCCGACTCAACTTTCCTCAGTGGTAATTCCACACCAATTAAAACTTAAATAACCCGCAATCTTGAAGTCTCAGAATCTTCGGATAATCATTGTTCCGCTTTTACCTCCCTTACGCTTAACATCGTAATAATCCACAAGACACAAATAAGACGACGGCGGGGGGGGTGATGTGGTTCTCTGCCCAAGTACCTTACCCCTCACCCCGCCACACACACACACACACACACATACACAGAGTCAAACAAGCCGGACTATTACTCACAAGCCATTGCTCCCCCCTTCACCGTAATTGTCTCAAAGTTGGTTGGCGGCGGTGGTGAGGGTCCTTGAGGTTGGCGAAGAGGGAAGTACGGGAGGGAGTGGGGGAGGGGGAGAAGAGAGGGATGGATGGTGGTGGTGGTAGGGGAAGTAGCAGGAATTATCGTGCAGGCAAGCAGAAGTTGGGAGAAGTTTGAGGGGTAAGGGCGGAGACAAGTCGAGAGAGTCAACTCTTAGATGTGACACCGAGCGGCGAAAATTACTCTCTCTCTCTCTCTCTTGCTATCAGGTCAGCCATGTCAGCATCCTTTGTGGGTCCGCGACTTGGCTTTCAACTCTTGTGGTTTAGAGAAATTGAATATAGGGGATTGTGATCAACGTTTTTTTTAATGTTTGCAGGAGATTTACGGTTTGGCTATCTGTTCAACTTTATCCCTTTATCGCTTTCTATATTTTTCTATATTATTCTATTCTGAGATCTATTTACATGTCTCTCTAACACATATATCTCTGTAATATCTTCTTATATTCTCTCAATTCGTTCCTCAAAATCGTAAAACCTCAGCCCTTAGCGACAGCTCTGCACCAACTCTGTCTCTGGTCATTTCGATTGCTGCAGAATCACATTTTCACGTTTGAAATTAATTTGAAACAATCTGAGACTTACAGTATATTCTTCGTGTTCATTTATTACTCAGAGCTTCTTAACAATCGAAGAAACATTTCGCTTATAATTTTTCGTTTGCTTCTTCATTTTATTCAAATTTTACATTTTTGCCTTTCATCACGTGTTTGTTATTCGTGACTGCCAAACTCTTCCTCTACTCTCGCAATGGTAAGTTCTCAAAGTTTCTACAGGCTACGTGGTGTAGTCAGTCAGGCGTGCCCACTGTACTTTCTCCTTTACTCTCGTGTGGTAAAACGTTCCCTTGTTAGATAATTTACGATTACATAGGCCCGCGGTTCACTTTCTCTGCCATTAAGTTATTACCAAGAGTCGGTGTTGAATTATTTATGGAAAATGGGACGATTGACTCACATGTGACATTTACTACACTATATTGTATGTAATGAGGCCACCATTTCATCTCTCACTAACACACACACACACACACACACACACATCCTACTAAATGAAAATGTACAGCATATAATTTTGTAGTAAACCCAGTTTTGAAGACCAGATGTTTACCCTGAAAACTCTCTATATTGGATTAAAAAATTATATTTGCTAAAGCAAATGTATGATGGTAGAATATAAACACTATTAGGAAATCGTAACCATTATGAGATTTTATGACTCATAACAAAAAAAATGTGACTAAGAATTATAAAGGATGATATTGTTTGGAATAGTTTGTTCAAGTTACTTTAACAGAGATATAATGTTATTTCTTTATGTAGAATTATTAATTTACCTAATTTCTAACCACTTTCTCCTGATTATAT
The DNA here is from genome assembly GCF_018991925.1 of Homarus americanus. Lineage (NCBI taxonomy): Eukaryota > Metazoa > Arthropoda > Malacostraca > Decapoda > Nephropidae > Homarus > Homarus americanus. The sequence goes on along the minus strand of NW_024713401.1, from coordinate 10,761 downwards.
AAACTTTCTGGGAGTGGTTTACTTTTTAGGGAGACGTTGATTAAAATTATATTATGGACTACCTCAGCTTTGTACATTTTCACTGCTTGGAGTTGGATAGTTAAATTTTCTTACAAATTTATCCTAACTATAGTTAAGTATTTTCACAAAACATCATGGGTGCTTCAGTCCCCTTGAGGTACTTTGTTCTAATGGTCTTAACAAATGAGAGAATCCAATAAGAGAAGCATAGACGGTCTCATTTATTTATTGTAGTCGTTCATCTGTAGAAACTTAATTTAACATCCATCCAAATATCGCCTGAGAATTTCTACTTTGTTAACTTAGTTTTAATCACACCCGTAAGAGACTGATCCTTCAGCTGTAATTAATACCAAGTGGAAACCTCATTTCATATACATCCCTCTGATCTAAGCACTAAGGCCTGGCACTCCATGACGCTACTTTATAATTATACAAGTAACATAGATGCATCAACAAACAGTATAATTATAAACCTCTGAGAGTCTCTAGTGAGCCTCCATCATGCCCTCCTCTGTGTGATTACCTTGTATTCCTCCTAATTTGCTTAATACTGCTAAAGCTTCTTGTTGGCTGAGAGCAAACATTATTTTGGCCTCATAAATTACGGAGCAATACCCTTCCTAGCTCCTCATTTTCATTCCCCTCGTCTATGTCATTACTGGAATCGTCTTCGGATAATTTATTTGTTTAGTTATTTATCGAGTATTCATCCCTTTAATATTGCAATGTAACTTGTAAGGAACTCATATGAGCCATCCAGTACATTTCACTACTAACTTCATAAGAACAATCGGTGTTTTAAATAGTATTGTGTTTACAGCATTACTTCTCAGACTCGTAACTCACCCTGACTTAACTAAGTTACATTACTTGGGAATTTAGTCCTTTGGGTAATTTCTCGTTACTGACTGGTTGAGAACACTTGAGCTTCTCACTGTTGGTTGATGCTTAGTTAAATATTAAATGTAGTTTTCTGGAATGGTTCGTGACTGGCGTAATTTATTTGTTCTGTGTGCATATTGGCAAATTATTCAACAGAATGAAGAAACAAAATCAAATATTCTTAGCAGCATAAACCCATATGAGATCTAAGACAAGGACTTAACTGGAAATACAGTATTTTGTTATATTTACTTTGCCTGGTATCAAGGTAGAATCTTAGTATGATAGTGACGCAGTTTCCCACTGGATGTTGTTCTCGTTGCTTTAGAATAAATTAACCAATTAGGTGCATTCATTCATCTTCACTTACGGGGAATTATCCATTATAGAAACCTTTGTCAATAAGACCCCTGACGAACATGTTGTACAAATTCAGAAGGTGAAGTATAACGAACTTACTTTTCAATTACCAAATGGAGTAGGCCCACCTAAGTTGAGTTAGTTTCAGGGTCCAAATTAGACAATTCTCTCTCTCTCTCTCTCTCTCTCTCTCTCTCCCTCGTGTGTTTCTAGTGGTTTCCTCATTAGATCAATACCTTAAGTAAACTACGACCTTTTCCCCTATTGTGTTTTTATTCTCTTTTCCTACGTTTTTCTGTTCTATCGTAATTTGCTTCTTAAATTTTTTTGCTGTTGTTGATGCTTTTGTTTTGTTGTTGTGTACAGGAGTTTCAGCTGCCCAAAGTGATTAAGCACCTGCGATACAAGTCATGGTATTGCAAGGCAAGAAAATTTTAAAATCTCCAAAATTTGGATTTTATTTTCAAGAACTCTCGTTTGTTCGTTGAGTAAATATTCCGCTATAAAAAATCAGATTTTTAAGATTTATAAAATAAAAATAAAAATATATATATATATCCGATTCTCTAGTGAGTATTATTTTGTTATGCTATTTTATCGGCTTTTGTGTATTGCTGGGTTTTTTCTTATATTTTATTCGGATTTTTGGAGCATTTTTTGTTATCATTTTTGCGGGACATTTTTATCAATTAGTATTATTCATGAAAACCATTCGACATATATTTTCCTATTGTTTTTATCTTAGTTTTATTCTTTAACTTTCTATATTTAGTAAAATAATCTTGTTTCCTTTATCAACTGGCATTTTTATCATTTCTTACTGTCATTATGTCAATCTACTTACTGTCAATCTACTTTCGTCTCTCTCTCTCTCTCTCTCTCTCTCTCTCTCTCTCTCTCTCTCTCTCTCTTTCTCTCTCTCTCTCTCTCGTATTCTTATTTTATGGATGATAGAATTAGTTATTCTTCTTATGATTATGTTTTTGTTTTAGGGAAGTGTAATCTGATGACTCTCTCTCTCTCTCTCTCTCTCGTATCGACAAGTATATTTGAAATACGAAGATACTTAATCCATAATACTTGTCTCTCTGTACACACACACACACACACACACACACATCCTTGACCACCGAAGAGTCAAGACGTACCTGGCGCTCCTCTCGGAGCAGCCAGGTCAACTGTTAAGTTGGCCCATACCAACCCCCTCCCCTGAACCCTCCTCCCCACCGGAATATCAACAAGTTCTCGCCAGAAGTTACAATTTCATTTAGGAAAGGAACGGAACCAGTGTTAAACAGAGGTGAACAGTGGTGAACAGTGCTTAAGTCAGTGAGAACAACTCAACAGTAACAGTCGTACCCAAGTTAACCTTCACACAGTGAGGTCCCAGGTACCCAGTGATAACGGCCCCAGCGAGACCCAACAACAACCACCGATGAGTTAATCCGTCTACGATAGGAAGGCCTAAGACCAAACCTCACTCATATAACACCATCTGTGAGGGAATTACTACACCACATGTCCCTCATAACATCATATGTGAGGGAATTACTACACCACGTCAAGTCCCTCATAACACCATCTGTGAGGTAATTACTACCCCACGTGAGGTCCCTCATAACACCATCTGTGAGGGAATCACTACACCATGTCAGGTCCCTCATAACACCATCTGTGAGGTAATTACTACCCCACGTGAGGTCCCTCATAACACCATCTGTGAGGGAATTACTACACCACGTGAGGCCTCTCATAACACCATCTGCGAGGGAATTACTACACCACGCCAGGTCCCTCATAACACCATCTGGGAGGGAGTTACTACACTAAGAGTTTGCTGTTCAACACCTACATTAATCTGTATGTTCCTTCACCTTTCTCTAATGAAGGCTTTTGTTAAACCACCAATGTATGTAATAAGTCATTTATGTCCAATGTATATTTTCAGCCTTCGGGCTGCAGAACTTTTTGAATAAACCGTTTATTATTATTATCATTATTATTTACACACACACACACACACACACCGTCGTTTTCGGACCTCTGAGAACTTCAGTCCCACAAGACTTTTACTTTTCAATTAGTGAGATCTTAACATTTTTCCATTTACTGTATTTTGTTGAGGCCGCTGTGGGTGGATGTGGGCGGGGAAGGGTGGCAATGGGCGGGGGAGAAGGGTGGGGAAGGACACGGCGGAGGTGTGTGTGTGTTTTAGGGCGAAGTAACCAACACTTACATGTCAAAAATATAAGTATAGCAATAATAAAATAACTCACCATATATACTGTAGCCAAAATATTGGCCCATTACGGCAGGTACAAAAATTTACATATTTAAAAAGTCTACATCTATTATTCATATAAATATTCGAAGTTTAAACATGCGTATGTGCATATCACACCCATGCACATATACGTACACATCGACCCCCCCCCCGTACAAACATACTCTCCCTTCCACCACGTATATACAAACATCCATATACAAGACACATGGACCAGTGTAAATGTGTTCTGTCTCTCACACCTTTAGTCCTTGACGGATATTAGGACTCTACATTACACAAGCATCATAACAAATGATTATAATTTGTGAATGAATAAAAATTTTTATGTTCCATGAATGATGATCATTTTATTATGTTTCTTCGGTAGGTACATAAACAAAAACTGACAGCGTTATCATGACTGTGGGAATACATTGTTGGAAAAGCAAATGTTTGGGAAATTATTAAGAGTATAAATCACAGGACACGAGGGGTGATTCTCGCTTACTATCGTCTATGTCGCGTGTAATGTAACTTTCAGCGAGCATGTTGGATATATATATATATATATATATATATATATATATATATATATATATATATATATATATATATATATATATATATATATATATATATACTGTTCGAGGGTCTCAGGGGAGTCCGTAAAGAGATAAGATTAGGTGTCAAAACCAGCGTGTTAGCAGAAATTGACTGGGGGACGAGATAGGGGAGAGACATAATGTAATATGCCTTCATTAATTGTTGCCGTCTTTTTTTCTTCTTTTTAACAGGTGAAGTAGTGGGTGACTATTCTCATTTACTGGAGGTTTGGTACAAGCTGAAGGTTTACGCATCATCTGCACATTTACTTAGAAAACTTTCACCAGCTTCATCTATAATTATTATCGAAATATTAAAGGTTAAAACTTTCACCAGCTTCATCCTTAATTACTAATATATTAAAGGTTATAATGTTTCGCCTGCAGATACGACCACTCCAACATCTTCCAGGAGTCTCTGCCGTCACGTTACTTGCAATGTTTGGGGCTGGGTGTCGCTACATTGGGCGAGTCGCGTGTTACACCCTGAGAGGCACTTAAGGGTAGGCAAATACATCAACCTGCTTGGAGAATGTTTCTTGCCTTGCTTTCGGCAGTGGGATATCCCTTTCCCACCAGGGCTCATCCTGTTTATTCACGACAGGTGTCCAACCCACACTGTCCGCATCGTTTGACGGTGGTTTGAGGGACTGCACCCTTCATCTCCTGGAATTACCCAGCAAAGGAGCGGACATGAAAGTGATTGAACACGTCTGGGCACAAATGGTCAACACATGGGACATTGCACAAGAGAGGACTGCCCACCACCTCATGGCTCATGCCAAACTCAGTGGGAATTTCACAAGCGTAAGCCGAAGCTATATAGTGTGAGGCCTTGTGACAACCATACCGGAGAGGCTGCCAGCCCTGATAGTCAAAGAAGGCGACTGAACCAGATATTGAATAAATGTGCCTGTCTGGATATAAGTTTAGTTCTTTAAAATGTCAAAGGAACAATTATTAATGGTAAATGGTCAATGGTAAACTCATTAATAACTGAATTTATTCAGAGGTAATGTGAACGGCAATCCAAATGAAGAAGCTATGTTCCCTTCTTTACTCTTGCTTCTGTGGAAGGTTGGTTTGACTGGTAACTTTCATAGGCAGTTGTAGGGGACAGAAAGGAGCGCGGCGGTCCCTCCATCTACACAGTCTGTTAATCAACAAGCCACTGCCATGGTGTGCTACGGTGTAAGAGGTGCGACCCCCTTGCTGAACGCACCCTACTGTTTGTGATCTCTGGTGTAAAGAATAAATAATATAATAATGGCTGTTAATCTACAATTACTTTAAGAACCTCAAACAATTGCGTTTAAAGTTTACTCGTATCCATCGATATTTTTGTATCATCAATAGATAGTATACAAAACATTTATCCCCAGTGGTGGGTGGTGGTAAACAACAGATGCCTATGGCCTCCCCGCCATGAAACACACACACACACACACACCACAACCCACGTGTGTGTGTGTGTGTGTGTGTGTGTTCGAGCAACCATCACTGTCACCAGGTAGATCAATCACAGGTCACCCCCCAGTAGTATTTGGTGTGTATATCTCACACAGGAGGTCCAGCACAAGTCACCAGGTACTACTATCTTTAGTATAAAACTCTTCACAAATACCAGACAAACAGAGCCAACCCTCCCGCCTCCATCTTACTTTACCTGAAATATATTGCCAAACTTCCTGTAACCATTTATAACCAACTCTACCGTTGTCGCCCAAATGAAGGATCACCTTTCACTTAATTACCAGTATCTTGTGGCCCAAATGAAGTAACATTCTTTCACCCTAATGAAATATGGGCAAACTGAATTTATCGCCCAAAAGAAAAACGACGAAGGAAAAAAAATCGTCTTCTAGGGACATTACTTAACCTAACACCTCATATATTTACAATCTAAAAGGAACAAAAGGAAAAAAATGTTCCCCATAAAAGAAAATTACTTTAGCGCATAAAAAACCCCAATAATCACTACCCTTCGCCTGTTCCCTGTACCACTAGCGGGGAGGGGAGGGGGGGAGGGGAGGAGAGAAATACGTATTCAGAGTAGAGACACAATATCTCTCCTTCAGGCAAGTATTTATCACGCTTCCTTATTCACTGAAGTAATCACTGCCACGCCTCCCGGGGCTATAAAACTAACTTATTATGCCCTGACCCGGGGAAGGAAAGGGGGAGGGGATGGGGGGAGGGCGTCCAGAGAGGGTTGGGGGGGGGAGGAGTAGGAGGAAAGAGGGAAGATTAAGACAAGTGTTGCTAATTGAACGGATGGAGAAGAAAACGATGGGAAGAAGAAGAAGAAGAAGAATTATTTGAAGGGGAGGAGAGGAATGTGGTTAACGAGTAATGGTGGAGGAGAAAAATAAGAGGAGAAATGATGATAAAAGAGAAGAATGTTGAAACGAAGAGGCGAAAAAAACGAGAAAAAGAAGAAGGAAAAAGACAACACAAGAAAAGCTATAGATGAGAAAAATAAGATTAATTAAGAAAAAATAAATGATCACGGAGGGGAAGAAGAAGATTTAAAAGGGTAAGGAGAGGGTAAACGAGAGGATGGAAGGGAAAGAAGATGATAAATGATGAAAAGAGAAAGGGGGAAGGGAGGGAAGGGAAGAGGGAAGGACAGAAAAGGGGAAATTAATCACTGAAGGGGAGTAGAGTGACGTGGGTGTGAAGAGTTGGAAGAGAATATGATGGAGAGAGGGTGAGAGGTGAGGGAGAGGGGGTGAGAGGAGGATGAGAGGTGAGGGAGAGGAGAGTGAGAGGTGATAAAAAGAGGAGAGAGGGGTGAGAGAGGAGGGTGAGAGAGGTGAAAGAGGTGAGAGAGGTAAGAGGTGAGAGGTGAGGGAGAAAAGGGTGAGAGGTGAGGGAGAGGAGGATGGGGTGAGGGAGGAGGTGGGAGGTGATGCAGAGGAGAGATTGAGAGGGTGGGAGAGAGGGTGAAAGGGGTGGGGTGGGGAGATTGAGAGGTGGGGGAGGGAGGTGGGGAGGGATGGGGAGGGTGAGGGAGAGAGGATGGGGAGAGGTGATAAAGGAGAGGAGAGGTGAGAGAATTGAGGGAGAGAAGGGTGAGAGGGTGAGGGAGAGGTGAGAGGGAGGGATGAGGGGGTGAGGGAGAGGGAGGTGGGAGGTGATAAAGGAGAGGGGTGGGGAGGAGGAGGTGGGAGGGTGGGGAGAGGAGGAGGATGGAGGGAGGATGGGGGAGGTGGTAAAGAGAAAGAGGGTGAGGGAGGGGAATAAAGAGGTACACGTGGGGTGGGGAGGTGTGGGATAGATGAGAGGAGAATGCGGGGAGTACAGAGAGAGAATGATGGTGTGAGGTTAAAGAAAGAGATGTTAGACGAAGAGGGAGAAAGAGACAGAGAGAAGAAAAATACATATACAAAATAAGAGTAAACAGGTATAGCTGATATGATATTAAAAAAAAAATATTACTTAATGTTAGAAAATAGTTTTTTAACGAAATAACTAGACATAAAATCAAATAATTAACCACTTAGATGCTCATAGCCAAATATACTTCGTTTACCAAATCACGCCGTCAGCCAGGTAAGTTTGGTGCCACGTGTCCCAGGTTGACTTAGCTAATTAACCTATATGACGTCAGCAATGTGGCTATGGTATGATACGTTACATAAATTGGTTGGTTATTTATCTTGATTACGAAAGTTTCACAACAATATTTAACTTTAGTGTTTATTAACGTCATTTTCCTGTTTAGGTAACCGTCCGAATGATAGGAGAAACAAGTGAGAATACTGGCAAATAAATCTGAATAATCTAAGCCAGAGTAAAGGAGTGAATCTTGTACCTGAACAAATAAATATTAGTTACATTACAAGACCAAGAAGGCAACTTATCACTCACAGACGACTAAATTTGGCCTAACATCAGTCAAGTAAATTAGTACGTATCAATCAGGGCCTCGTAATTACATAGGTCCAGTAATCATGTCTACAGTGGCCTGGTAATCAGGCTGGCTGTAAGGGACCACCACTCATGTTGCACCACTAATTAAGTCAGATATGAGCCTGGGTGGAATAGTCTAATGCTCCCTCATATGGTGACGGGTCAAATAGTCCTTAGTCATTATGCACCTCCCAATCTAGTCATTAAGATTAAACGCCATTAGAAATAGGACCTATTAGAAATGAGGACTATTATGATTGACCCCCATTGGCCTTCAAGTAATGACAGGAGATGGAAGTTACTGGATGTTGTTAAGAAGCTTTGAGGAACAGATGTTTGTTATGGATGAGAGTATAGTGGGGTCGTAGGCACCGAGGGAGGTGCCCTAAAGGTCAACAAAACAAACAATTATATCTCCTTTGCCAAAATACTTATTGAAACACTCAAAATGTTCACAAACACTGGTTAACATTTTGCAGTACCTTTTTTTAACTTCCCCTGATTATTTCTTTTGTGTGTTTTATTAAGGACATTGTGTACAAAGGGAAGGTGGAAAATGTTAACCAGCTACGAGAGAAAATACTAAGAGCTGCAGCGTGTGTTACCAGTTCCATGTTTGCCAATACGTGGCAAGAAATTGAGTATGGTTAAGACTAAAAGTGCCCAAATTGAAGTCTACTAAGCAGACATAGGGAGAAAACTTTAGAGAAAATGTGTTTAATGCGAAATAAAATTTATACCGTTTATGGAGTGTTGTAGTTCTGGGGAAGTTAAACTAACGAGGAAAACTATATGTTTTCCCGAAACTGTAGCAACTGTATTTAGCTGTAAAAGTTGAACCTGTTGGCGAGGAACAATTCCAGTACTGATGTCTGAGAGGAAATTAAGGAAAAGAATTTACCGGAGTTTACAGGACTACTGGTTGAATTTATATATTGAATCAAGAGAGACGTATGAATACATTATTTATTTTACCATATACTGTATAGTTTCGTGTTTTGTGAGGATACACATTAGTCTAGAAAAGTCTTTGTTTTGTCAAGAATCAAAACTAAATTGATTCTTTCTATGTGAGGGAAGCGATCATGATAGTTTATTGGCCTTTACAGATAAAAAAAATATATATTTGAAAGCATGGGCTGATTATCTTATATAAAAATCTTACATCGCGTAAATGAATCTTTATACTTATCTGTTTTGCCAATCTATCTGAAATTGTCTGAACTCTCCTAATTCTAATATCCCTAACGGGGTGAGGAGTACAAGCTCGAAAAAACGTACTCTAAATTTTATGAGGACAGAAGTCACTCGCTTCTACCAGACGAGATCACACGTCACCGATAAGGTTGAGGGGAACACCAACAACCATGACAAATTAAGAGTTTCCATACCATCTCTTGTTATTACCAAATGTCCTCACATATGTATATACATTTTGTGAGATGTATTGCTGATTTCTCATATTCATTACTGATTGTAATTATTTTCCTTGCGTTTTATTATTTACTGAACATGAATAAACGACTTAGATTCCTACAAATTAACTATTCTCAAAAAAATAATAAAATATTGCCTATGGATTTAAATTTAATCCTCATCAAGTTCGAGTGATCTTTTTGTATTAAACAGAAACTAATAAGACCAACCAAACACTTCACTGTACACATCCCGAAACGTGTATTCAAGTAGGTCAAACTTTACAAGCTGATATCAACATGAACTTTCAAAAGCGTTTTCAAGGATATACTTCACAACCAACCATTAGAAACAGACAGGTAGAGTTGTCATGTGGGATTGAAGTAGAGTTGTCATGTGGGACTGAGGTAGAGTCGTCATACGGGACTGAGGTAGAGTCGTCATACGGGACTGAGGTAGAGTTGTCATGTGGGACTGAGGTAGAGTCGTCATGTGGGACTGAGGTAGAGTCGTCATACGGGACTGAGGTAGAGTCGTCATACGGGACTGAGGTAGAGTCGTCATACGGGACTGAGGTAGAGTCGTCATACGGGACTGAGGTAGAGTTGTCATGTGGGACTGAGGTAGAGTCGTCATACGGGACTGAGGTAGAGTCGTCATACGGGACTGAGGTAGAGTCGTCATACGGGACTGAGGAGTCTCGTCATAGTGTGGGAGCAAAACTTCCTCTTAAGGTTGAGGAGGTTAGGTTGCCCTTGATACTATCGCTCACTGACTTGGTCGCTTCCTTCAACGCTTCTCACCACAAGATGACACTGCAGACGCCCTTAGTTCTTCTTGAGGGAGCCGAGGCAGAACTCAACTAGCCTTTGCCAGTAATTGAAGTCTTTGACCCCACGTTGCAGCCACATTTCTGGTTCTCCGACCGACTCGAGACTGAATTTCACGGGCGGTGGAGAAAGACAAGATTGTCGAGGGGCAATTCAGAGACGACAGAGTCAAAGGATTTCCACCACGAGGAGAAGTGGCGTCACTTGCCTTGTGCTGGAAGTTTGTAAGACCTATCTCGCGACTCAACTGTTATTAGTGTTACCGCAAGTTTTATATTGCTACTCCTCTTGCGTTTCAGTGAAACATTACAAAGATTAAAAACAAAGAATATTAGCATTGTTTTTTAAGGATTCCTTAAGGGTTTATAGTGTCGGAACAATATATATATGTATATATATATATATATATATATATATATATATATATATATATATATATATATATATATATATATATATATATATA
>NW_024713400.1:0-34634 GCF_018991925.1 Homarus americanus | reverse complement strand
GGCGGTAGATAATGATAAGTCATATGATATAATTTATTTAGATTTCAGTAAAGCATTCGATGTTGTCCCTCATGAGAGATTGATAAGGAAGGTAGAGGCACATGGAATAGGTGGATCAGTATTAAAATGGATTAGGTCATGGTTAACTGGTAGGAAACAAAGAGTCAGCATAAATGGATTAAAGTCAGACTGGGGTGCGGTCAAAGCCTTCGACAGAGTCCCCCACGAAAGACTAACTAGAAAGGTAGAAGCACATGGCATCAAAGGTAAGATCCTTAAATGGAATAGGGCGTGGTTACAGGACAGGAAACAGCGAGTGAGCATTAATGGCACTAAGTCCCATTGGAGCAACGTCACAAGCGGAGTTCCCCAAGGCTCAGTACTTGGACCATTATTATTTATTATATACATAAACGACATAGATATCGGCATAGACAGCAACATAAGCAAATTTGCTGATGACACTAAAATAGGACGTGTTATTAAATCTGACGAGGACTCCACAAAACTACAGGAAGATCTAAACAAATTTTTCGAATAGTCTGAAAAATGGCAGATGAAATTCAACGTGGACAAATGTAAAGTACTCAGTATAGGAGATGTAAACAGGGAAACCAGATACCAGATGAACAACGATGCCATAGAGAAATCCGACTGCGAGTGAGATTTAGGAGTAATGATAAGTAGTAACCTTAAGCCAAGTAAACAATGTGTTTTTGCTCGTAACAAGGCTAATAAAGTACTTGGGTTCATACAAAGGAGTGTTAGTTACAAGACTAGCGAGGTAATCCTAAAACTGTATCTTGCTCTTGTGAGACCACACCTGGATTACACAGTTCAGTTCTGGTCACCGTATTACAGAATGGATATAGAATCCTTGGAAAGAATTCAGAGGAGAATGACAAGACTAATCCCGGGCATTAGGAACCTTGAGTATAGAGACAGGTTAAAGCATCTTAATTTGCACTCCCTTGAGAGACGTAGAGCAAGGGGCGACCTGATAGAGGTGTATAAGTGGAAGGCAGGGCTAAGCAAAGGGGACATTACAAAGGTACTCAAACTATCCAACCAGGAGCGAACTCGTAACAATGGTTTTAAATTAGACAAATTTAGATTTAGGGGTGAAATAGGTAAACACTGGTTTGGAAACAGAGTAGTGGATGAATGGAACAAGTTACCAAATATCATCATTAACTCGAATACGCTGAATAGCTTCAAACATAGGTTGGATGCTTATATGAGCAACAGGGGTTGGGTGTAAACGGGACTGCCCAGTATGGGCCAATAGGCCCACTGCAGTTTCCTCCATTCTTATGTTCTTATGTTCTTATACCAAAATGGGGAGAGTGATAAATTCAGACAGTGACTTTGAACACCTTCAAAGAGATCTAGATACCTTACATGAGTGGTCAGTAGACTGGCAAATGAATTTTAATACTGATAAATGCAAGGTACTACAGATAGGGAAGACGAATACAAACGTTAAGTATAAACTAGGTAACACGGAAATAGAAAACTCAGTTTGTGAAAAAGATCTAGGTGTATTAGTTAGCAACGACTTGAAACCTAGAAAACAATGTATTCGCGTTCGCAACAAGGCAAACAGGATTCTTGGGTTCATATCTAGGTCTGTGAGTAACAGAACTGCTGACGTTATCTTGAAACTTTACCTAGCATTAGTGAGGCCACACATGGATTATGCGGTTCAGTTCTGGTGTCCTTATTATAGAATGGACATAGATTCTTTGGAGAGAGTACAAAGAAGAATGACAAAAATGATCCATAATATTAGAAACCTTCCATATGAAGAAAGACTGAAAAGCTTAGGCTTACATTCATTAGAGAGGCGTAGAGTTAGGGGAGATATGATAGAGGTGTACAAGGGGTAAGTGGGATTAACAAGGGTAAATGGAAGATGTTCTGAAGCTCAGTAATAACGAAAAAATTAGAACAAATGGCTTTAAATTAGATAAATTCCGATTCAGAAAGGATATAGGCAAGCACTGGTTTGGTAATAGAGTTGTGGATATGTGGAATAGGCTACCGAGTGCTATAGTAGGATCGGGGACGCTAGGGAGCTTCAAGACGAAGTTGGATAGGCACATGGAAGTGCTGGGATGGGTGTGAAAGGGATCTGCCCTGTATGGGCCAGTCGGCCTCCTGCAGTATCCCACTTTCTTATGTTCTTATGTTCTTATGTTCTAACCAGTTTAGTGTTAATTGGCTTTTCATCAGTTTTCGAATCGGTGGACGAGGGCACAATTATAATGTGGTATATCTCGACTTTAGTAAAGCCTTCGACAGAGTCACGAAAAAATAATAAAAAGGTGAGGCTCATGGCATTAAAGGTGATATTCTAAAATGGATTAGGGCGTGGTTACAGGACGAAACAGCGAGTGAGCATTAACGGCACTAAATCCCATTGGAGCAACGTCGCTAAGTGGAGTTCCCCAAGGCTCAGTACTTGGACCATTATATTTATAATATACATAAACGACATAGATATCGGCATACACAACATAAGTAAATTTGCTGATGACACTAAAATAGGACGAGTAATTAAATCTGACGAGGACTCCACAAAACTACAGGAAGATCTAAACAAATTTTTCGAATGGTCTGAAAAATGGCAGATGAAATTCAATGTGGACAAATGTATAGGAGATGTTAACAGGGAAACCAGATACCAGATGAACAACGATGTTATTGTGAAATCCGACTGAGCGAGAGATTTAGGAGTAGTGATAAGTAGGAATCTTAAGCCAAGTAAACAATGTGTATTTGCTCGAAACAAGACTAATAAAGTACTTGGGTTCATACAAAGGAGTGTTAGTTACAAGACTAGCGAGGTCACCTTAAAACAATATCTTGCGCTTGTGAGACCTCACTTAGATTATGCAGTTCAATTCTGGTCACCGTATTACAGAATGGATATAGAATCCTGGAAAGAATTCAGAGGAGAATGACAAGACTAATCGGGCATTAGGAACCTTGGTACAAGAGACAGGGTTAAGGCATCTTAATTTGCACTCCTCGAGAGACGCGTAGAGTGAGGGGCGACATGATGAGGTGTAAATGGAAGTCAGGGTTAAACAAAGGGACATTACAAAGGTACTCACACTATCTAACCAGGGAGCGAACTCGTAACAATGGTTTTAAATTAGACAAATTTAGATTTAGGCGCGAAATAGGTAACACTGGTTTGGAATAGAGTAGTGGACGAGTGGAATAAGTTGCCAAATATCGTCATTAACTAGAATACGCTGGATAGTTTCAAACATAGGTTGGATGGATATATGAGCAGTAGGGTTGGGTGTAAATGGGACTGCCCAGTATGGGCCATTCTCTTCCCATACTCCTAATCCTCTCCCTTCTTCAATCACCTTGACGTATAACCCCAATCACAGCTCGTTTACTAAGGAGACAATTGAATGCAGTTAATCTTGAAGGCATCAGCTCAGTCTCCCCTGGAAAAAATAATAGTTCCTTTAAAGAAAATGCGACACACCATTAATAGTGATGTGAGAGAGAGAGAGAGAGAGAGAAATACAGAAGAAGATAGAAGAAATACAGTGACTGACAGATACAAGTCGTAATCTCTCACTGAGCTGCGGCAGGTGAGCCTCTTACCTCTCTTACGGCAGATGTGAGGGGCGCGGAAGACCCTCACCACCTCCTCACCCACATGAGTCGTGTTGGGTGAGGAGGTGGCTGTGAGGAAGGTCATGGGAGTGTGGTGTGTGTGGGGGTGGGGTGGGGTGGGGTAGGGTGTGTGTGTGTGTGGGTATGGTGTATGTTTCTGTGGGGAGGCGTGTGTATGTGTGTGTGTGTGTATATATGTGTGTATGTATGTATGTATGTATGTATGTATGTATGTATGTATGTATGTATGTATGTATGTATGTATGTATGTATGTATGTGTGTATGTATGAGTGTGTATGTGTGTGTGTGTAGCAGTGGCAAGGGTGGGTGAGGTTAGGACGTGAGCCACAGGTGTTCCCCCAGGTGAACCATCTACACCTCTAAGGTCATATTCACCAGCCAGGATAAATTCACGGTCAGGCAGGTGACCCAGGCAGCCAGGTGGTAATGAGGGCCACCCAGAGTGCTTCTTCAGGGTAGTAAACGAGAGACTACAGGCAGCGACACGAGAGCGCTCAAACTGACATCTATTCAATCCAGTAAGGAAATCAGTCACGGGAAATGTTTTAAACTTGTGTGTGTGTGTGTGTGTGTGTGTGTGTGTGTGTGTGTGTGTGTGTGTGTGTGTGTGTGTGTGCGTGTGTGTATGTGTGTGTGTGTGCGTGTGTATGTGTGTGCGTGTGTGTGTGTATGTGTGTGTGTGTGTGTGCCTAAGAGTATCAAAAGAGTACCTCCAGCACCGTTCCGTCACCTATACAACACCTGATTAAGAGACCTTCCCCAGCAAAGCTTCGTCTCCTGGTAAGTGAGTCTTTGTCGCCTCCTCCGAGTTACTTTGCATACCAGTGGATTCAACATGCAAAGCTCCCACACACACATTCCTCTTCTCTTATATTTATAGCAAGAGAGGAGAATTTCCTTCCAAGAACATCCATTTTAGAGAGAGGGAGATAGAGAAAGAAAGATAAATTGAGAAAGTGAGAGAAAATAGAAAGTGAGAGAAACAGAAATAGAGTAAGAGAGTGTGTGTGTGTGTGTGTGTGTGTGTGTGTGTGTGTGTGTGTGTGTTTTTAAGCCATGACTAATGGTTTTCCTCCGCGGGCAATGAACACTTTTTCCTATTGATATTTCGCGTCATGGCTGAGTATGTTGCTGACTTGGAAGGTAAAAATACTAATAATGGTTTTGTTATGGACACGTGATGATCTGTGTGGTGTGGTGTGGTGTGGTGTGGTGTGGTGTGGTTTGGTGGTGAGTTTGTGGTGGCCGCTTACACACACAACCTACAACACACACACACACACACACACACACAGACACACACTCTCTCTCTCTCTCTTTCCCAAGTGACGTCATACAGTATGTGGCACTGAGTTGCTGACGTCATAAGTTGCACTAAGCTGGTCACTGGCTGCCTCTCTCCCTGGATAGATACTCACAAGGAGAAAAAGTTTTGGAGGTTTGACCTTTGACCTACAACTGCCTAATGACCTCTGAGTCCTGACCTCCACCTGTGATAATAACCTCTGACCTTTGTATAATTGTTAGGACTTTGTCAAAGCCAGTCTCTCAGTCTTTCTCTCTCTCTCTCTCTCTCTCTCTTATCTCACACACACACACACACACACACACACACACACACACACACACACACACACACACACACACACACACACACACATCTACGTTTCCCACTGCCAGTCAGCTAACAGTCCAGAGCTCGTCAGAACTTCCTCCACTCAAGTCAGCCAGTCTGTGATGAAGGTGAGTGGCTCAACCTGACCTCACTTCCTTTAATAATCTCATGCCTTTCCCTCCCTCACTCCCTCCTCCTCCCTCCCTCTCTCCCTCCCTCCCTCCTCCCTCCCTCCTTTTCCCCTCCTCTTACATTTGATCTCAGAAATTTACGAAAACATCTAGTTTCTTGAGATGAAGAGAGAGAGAGAGAGAGAAGAGAGAAGAGAAGAGAGAGAGGTATAAAGTCATATATAACTGAGTCAGGCATACAATCAAGTCAGTCACATATACAACAGTCTGACCAGGTATACAGTCAGACCATGTATACAGTCAGGCCAGGTACAGTATCAGGCCAGGTATATAGTCAGACCAGGTATACAATCAAGTCAGGTGTACAGTCAGACCAGGTATACAGTCAGACCAGGCATACAGTCAGACAAGGTATACAGTCAGACCAGGCATACAGTCAGGCCAGGTATACAGTCAGGCCAGGTATACAGTCAGGCCAGGTATACAGTCAGACCAGGTATACAGTCAGACCAGGTGTACAGTCAGGTCAGACATACAATCAAGTCAGTCACATATATAGTCAACTCAGTCACATATAGAGTCAGGTCAGGTATATAAGGTCAACTCCTCTTAGTTAACTTTGACGATACTTAAATGGAAAATAATTTCTCCCCAACACCTAACACAACATAGTTTGGACGCACCTTTTTAAAAAGTTAATAGCCTTCAGTATATTGCTAAAACACCTTAACTCAAACGTCATTATTTGTTTTAAATTTGAGATTAAGGAATATATATTGTTTATTTTAATCCATAAGACCGATAAAGAAATGGAAAAAAATTAGTATTTTTTCGGGAATTTAATTAATCTTTTGTTTTTATTTCGGGATTTTTTATTATTATTCTGGTTTTTATTTGATGAAACATTTTTAGTGGTTTTATTCTCCATATATTTATTAATGTATTTATCTCAAATTTTGATTATTTCGAAGATTAGGTTAGGTTAGGTTAGCAATAGGTTAGGTTAGGTTAGGTTAAGTTAATCTCTATCTAAAATAAACTGAGGTGTAGGAAATACAGTACATCAGATAATAAAACATTTCATCACTGTAACCGAGTTTATTTCATTTTCCCAGATACGAGACCTGGATTTACTAGGTCTGATGGCTCTAAAATCCCACCATTTCGGATTAGACGAACGCGAACGCCAATGTAAACAATAACAATCTGGTGACTGATCAGGCAGAGTGGGCCTTAAACACACCAATCACCACCACCACCTTCATTAACCTCTCCCACTACAGGCTGTCAATGTCTTTTGTATATACATCTGCAACAACAACAACAACAAGCAACAACATAATAATAATAATAATATTAATGTGTTGTGTTGTAAATATTAATAATAATAATAATAATAATAATAATAATAATAATAATAATAATGGGGAAATCAACATAAATCATTATATGTAACTTTAATAATACTAAATCGTACCAAATCTGCATCAGGCTACCACGAACTCTTGCTAATAGTAAATACTGAATTTATGATAAGTGTTCTTGATATTCAATGCGAAATCATGTCTCTCTCTCTCTCTCTCTCTCTCTCTCTCTCTCTCTCTCTCTTTCACCTTTGATATAAACACACACACACACACACACACACGTCTTTTGTTTACTGTTGTCGACAAGTAGTCACTGAGCCAACTGCATTCAAACTTGCAGGACTTGAGAAAGAGAGTCTTTGTCGACGAGGTCTTCATCTTCATCTTCCTCCTCCTCTTTTCTTCTTCTTTCCTCCTCCTACAACTCCTCTTCTTCCTCCTACTCCACTACCTCCATCACCACAAGGAGCGAAGGTATATACACACACAAAAGCTTCTTTCTTTTATACATATGCACACACATAAAGCTCTCCTTTTCAACACACACAAAAGATCTCTATCTTTCTCACACACACACACACACACAGCTAGCTCTCTCGCACGCACATATTACACCACTCACACACACACACACACACACACCTAGCTCTCTCACACGCACATATTACACCCCTTCCACACACACACGCACACGCACGCACACGCACGCACTAGGGAACACCCCCATCACCAAGGAAACTCCTGTGTGTGTCGCAAGAGAGTTTCCGGTGGCAAGTTGGCTTGGCTTTCCTCCACCAAGACTTTGATATAAGTGAGAACAGTATACTCGTTTCACTACCTAGACGGGCAATCGAACCCTGGCCCTCTCGCACCTCTCTCCTTCCCCCTCTCTCTCGCACCTCTCCTTCACCCTCTCGCACCTCTCCTTCCACCCTCTCTCGCACCCTCTTTCACCCCTCTCTCACACCTCCTCCTTCACCCTCTCGCACCACTTCTTCACCCTCTCGCACCTCTCCTTCACCCTCTCTCACACCTCTTCACCCTTCGCACCTCCTTCAACCTCTCGCACCTCTCCTTCACCTTCGCACCTCTCCTCACCCTCTCGCACCTCTCCTTCACCTCTCGCACCTCTCTCCTCACCCCTTCGCACCTCTCCTTCTCCTTCTCGCACATCTCCTTCAACTCTCGCACCTCTTCTTCACCCTCTCGCACCCCTCCTTCACCCTCTCTCGCACCTCCTCTCCTTCATCCTCTTTCTCACCTCTCTCCTTTCACCCTCTCGCACCTCTCTCCTTCACCCTCTCTCACACCTCTTCTTTCACCCCTCTCGACCTCTCCTTCACCCTCGCACATCTCCTTCACCCTCCGCACCTTCTTCACCCTCTCGCACCTCCTTCACCCTCTCTCACACCTCTTCTTTCACCCTCTCGCACCTCCTTCACCCTCTCGCACCTCTCCTTCACCCTCTCACACCTCTTCACCCTCTGCCTCTCCTTCACCCTCTCACTCCTCCTTCTCACCCTCTCACACCTCTTCTTCACCCTCTCGCACCTCTTCACCCTCTCGCACTCTCCTTCACCCTCTCACACCTCTTCTTCACCCTCTCGCACCTCTCCTTCACCCTTCCGCACTCCTCTCCTTCACCCTCTCGCACCTCCTTCACCCTTCCTCTCGCACCTCTCCTTCACCCCTCTCTCACACCTCTTCTTTCACCCTCTCTCACTCTCTCTCTCACCCTCTCGCACCTCTCCTTCACCCCTCTCACACCTCTCCTTCACCCTCTCGCACTTCTCCTTCACCCTCTGCACCTCTCTTCACCCTCTCACACCTCTTTCTTCACCCTCTCACACCTCTCCTTCACCCTCTCTCCACACCTCTCCTTTCACCCTCTCGCACCTCCTCCTTCACCCTCTCACCTCTCTCCTTCACCCTCTCACACCTCTTCTTCACCCTCTCGCACCTCTCCCTCACCCTCTCGCACCCTCCTTCCACCCTCTCACACCTCTCTTCACCCTCTCATGCAGCTCTTTCTTCTCACCCTCCTCGCACCTCTCCTTCACCCTCTGCACCTCTCCTTCACCCTCTCTCTACACCTCCTTCACCCTCTCGCACCTCCTTCACCCTCTCTGCACCTCTCCTTCACCCTCTCACACCTCTTCTTCTCACCCTCTCACACCTCTCTTTCACCCCTCTCTCACACTCTCTTCACCCTTCTCTGCACTCTCCTTCAATCTCTCTCGCACCTCTCCTTCACCCTCTCACACCTCTTTCACCCTCTCTCACCTCTCCTTCACTCACTCCTCCTTCACTCTCTCACACTCCTCTCTTTCACCCTCTCGCAGTTCTCCTTCACTCTCTCGCACCTCTCCTTCACCCTCTCGCACCTCTCCTTCACCCCTCTCTCCCCTTTCTTCACCCTCCTCGCACCTCTCTCCTTCCACCCTCTCGCACCTCTTCACCCCTCTCTCACACCTCTCCTTCACCCCTTCCCACCTCTCTCCTTCAGCCTCCTCTCGCACCTCCTTCACCCTTCGCATCTTCTTACCTCTCTCACCTCTCCTTCACCCCTTCTCACCTCTTCTTTCACCCTTCTCGCACCTCTCTCTTCACCCTCACTCTCTTCTTCATCTTTCGCCTTCCTTCACTCTCTCGCACCTCTCCTTCATCCTTCTCGCCTTCTCCTTCACCTCTCACACCTCTCCTTCACCCTTCTCTACCTCTCCTTCACCCTCTGCACCTCTCCTCTTCACCTTCTCACACTCTTCTTCACCCCTTCACACCTCTCCTTCACCCCTCTCACACCTCTCCTTCACCCCGCACCTCTCCTTCAATCTCTCACACCTCCTTCACCCTCTGCCTCTCCTTCACCTCTCTCTCGCACCTCTCCTTCACCCTCTTGCACCTCTTTCTTCACCCTCTCGCACCTCTCCTTCACCCTCTCGCACCTCTTCTTCACCCTCTCGCACCTCTCCTTCACCCTCTCTCGCACCTCTCCTTCTTCTCCTCTTTTCGCACCTCTCCTTCACCCTCTCGCACTCTTCCTTCATCCTTCTCGCACTCTTCCTTCACCCTCTCTCACCTCCTTCACTCTCTCACACCTCTCCTTCACCCCTCTCGCACTCCTCCTTCACCCTCTCACACCTCTTCTTCACCCTCTCTCCACCTCTCTTCACCCTCTCTCACACCTCTTCTTCACCCTCTCAAGCCTCTCCTCTTCACCCTCTCGCACCTCTCCTTCGCTCTCCTCTCGCACCTCCTTCACCCCTCTCGCACCTCTCCTTCACCCTCTCCCACCTCTCCTTCACCCTCTCGCACCTCTTCTTCACCCTCTCACACCTCTTCTTCCTCCTTCTCTCGCACTTCCTTCACCCTCTCTCGACCTCTCCTTCATCCTCTCCACCTCTCCTCTTCACTCTCTCACACCTCTCCTTCACCCCTCTCACACCTCCTTCACCCTCTCGCACCTCTCCTTCACCCCTCTCGCACCTCTTCTTCACCCTCTCCGCACTCCCTCTCCTTCACACCTCCTTCACTCCTTCTCGCACCTCCTTCACCCTCTCGCACCTCTCTCCTCACCTCTCACACCTCTTCACCCTTCGCACCTCCTTCACCCTCTCACACCCTCTCCTTCACCCTCTCTCGCACTCCTCCTTCACCCTCCCTCCTCTCCTTCACCCTCTCTGCACTTCTCCTTCACCCTCTCTCACACCTCTCCTTCACCCTCTCGCACCTCTCCTTCAATCTCTCACACCTCTCCTTTCACCCCTTCCTCGCACCTCTCCTTCACCCTCTCTCACATCTTCTCCTTCACCCTCCTCTCCTTTCTCCTTCACCCTCTCCACACCTCTCCTTCCACCTCTCCACCTCTCCTTCACCCTCTGCACCTCTCCTCTCACCCTCTCGCACTCCTCCTTCACCTCTCGCACCTCTCCTTCACCCTCTCACACCCTCTCCTTCACACCCTCTCGCACCTCTCCCTTCACCCCTCTCACACCTCTTCTTCCACCCTCTCACCCCTCCCTTCACCCTCTCTCATCTCTCCCTTCATCCTCTCCACCTCTCCTTCCCACCTCTCTCCCCACCTCTCCTTCACCCTCTCTCCCCTCTCCTTCCCTCTCACCCCTCCTTCACCCTCTCACACCTCTCATCCTCTCTCATACCTCTCCTTCACCCTCTCTCGCCTCTCCTTCACCCTCTCACACCTCTTCTTCACCCTCTCACCTCTCCCTTCATCCTCTCTGCCTCTCCTTCACCCTCTCTCACCTCTCCTTCACCTCTCCTTGCTTCTCTTCACCCTCTCCACACCTCTTCTTCACCCCTCTCCTCTTCCTTCACCCTCTCCCTTTACTCCCCTTCACCTCTCCTCCTTCACCTCCTCCTTCTCCCTTCACCTCTCTCACCTCTCCTTCACCTCTTTCACCTCTTCTTCCTCTCCTCACCATCCTCATCCTTCTCACCCTTCTCTATCCTCTCCCTCCCACCATCCTCCATCCCTTCTCCACCCTTCTCTATCCTCCCTCTCCCTCCTGTACTCTCTCTCCACTCCTTCCTCTCATTCCCTTCACCTTTTCACTCTCCCTCCCCACCCCTCCTGTCCTCTCCTTCCCTTTCTCCACCCCTCACCCCTTCTTCCTCCCCACCTCTCCCCTTCCTCCCTCCTCAGGCATGTTCTCCTTTCATTCCAAGCATTTTCCCGGGTAAGATATTTACATACCTCTTCTTCAGTATTTGGTTGAGGTCTGGTCAGGTCAGGTCAGTCATCTTTGCCCTCACACAGACACATGCAGACTTCTCTCTCTCTCTCTCTCACACACACACATTTCTCAGTGTTTCTGATATACAATCAAAGACACACACACACACACACACAAAGCTATTTTACAAAGTGCAGCGTGTGTGGAGCAATATAGTTATTACCTCAGCACGATATTGCATTGTCTCTCCTCACTGAACAATGTGGTGAGCAATGGAATTTTATCAGCATAATGATACATACATTGAGGGTCACTTTCATACATCATGAGAATCACTAACTCCAGGTAAGTGATTTCTCTTCACCCTGACAACAACTCGTGAGTGTGTAATGGTTTGTGATATGACAGAACGTGTTTGTAACCTTGATTTTACCCGTTGAGTATGATGATTTTAATCCAAATAGTATAGTATTTATTTAATCTCCTGAGAACTGTGGTTTTAGTAGTTGGCCTTTAATTCATTGGGTTTGTGTTATCCCTTTAGTACGATTTAATCCTTTAGTGTGTGTTGCCTTAGTTCTCATGTCATGTATCATTTATCGTACTCTAGTCAAAACATCATCTCAAGACTAAGCTTGTGCGAAGTCAAACACCATACTCAAAAGTACTTGTCTCAGTAGGCCGTACCATTATCAAGTTGTGTATAAAATATGTCATAGTGTGGCATCAAACACATCCTCCTTGTGACTCGATGTTATTTGAGCATTTATAAATGGTATTAATTTTCAGCCCTTTTCTTCATTTAAAATAAATGTCTTCTTGTCTCTCATTACGACGAATATTATAACCTCTGAAATTGATGTTCCATTAATACTAACCCTTCTAAAATAGTGTGTGTGTGTGTGTGTGTGTGTGTGTGTGTGTGTGTGTGTGTGTGTGTGTGTGTGTGTGTGTAAAAATATATTAATTATTTATTAAAAGAAAAGTTTGGTTTTTCTTTAATTATGATGAGGATTTATGAATTAATTTTGCTGTTGTTGTTTTTTGGATATGCGTACAAGGTCACAGTCAAAGGACAATGTTGTCCAGTCTCTGGGGAATGTTGTCAGGGCTCGGGGAATGTTGTCAGGCTCTGGGGAATGTTGTCAGGCTCTGGGGGAATGTTGTCAGGCTCTGGGGAATGTTGTCAGGCTCGGGGAATGTTGTCAGTCTTAAAGGAATGTTGTCGGTCACAGGAATGTTGTCAGTCTTAAGGGAATGTTGTCAGTCTTAAAGGAATGTTGTCAGTCTTAAGAGAATGTTGTCAGTCACGGGGAATGTTGTCAGGCTCTGGGGAATGTTGTCAGTCACGGGGAATGTTGTCGATCACGGAAGTTTTCAGTCTTAAAGGGAATGTTGTCAGTCACGGGGAATGTTTTTGAGCTCAGAATGTTGTCAGTCACGGGGAATGTTGTGCAGCTCGGGGGATGTTGTCAGTCACAGGGATGTTGTCAGTCACGGGGAATGTTTTCAGTCTTAAGGGAATGTTGTCAGTCACGGGGAATGTTGTCGATCACAGGGAATGTTGTCAGGCACGGGGAATGTTGTCAGGGTCAGTGGAATGTTGTCAGTCACGGGGAATGTTGTCAGTCACTGGGGATTGCTGTCAGGCACGGGGGAATGTTGTCGGGTCAGTGGAATGTTGTCAGTCTCTGGGGGAGGTTGTGGGGAGTGGTTAAATGAGGCAACACTTGTCCATAGGTTGTGGACCATACTGTGTGGTGAATGTGTATGTAATGTGTGTGTGTGTGTGTGTGTGTGTTTGTGTGTGTGTGTGTGTGTGTGTGTGTGTGTGTGTGTAATATTAATAATAATAATAATGTGTAATAATGTGTGTGTGTTTGTGTTTGTAATATGTGTGTGTGTGTGTGTGTTTGTGTGTGTATGTATGTATTTATATGTATATGTAATATATTTATATATATATATATATTTATAATATTAACGGTTGATTAAAAAA
Organism: Homarus americanus; assembly: GCF_018991925.1. Lineage (NCBI taxonomy): Eukaryota > Metazoa > Arthropoda > Malacostraca > Decapoda > Nephropidae > Homarus > Homarus americanus. The sequence continues at coordinate 21,164 of NW_024713400.1, read as the reverse complement.
TTGGGCAGTCCGATGGCTGAAAATATACAGTGGACATGAATGACATACAAAGGCATTGGAGGGGGTAGGGGGGAGGGTAACAGAAGCTTTCATTAAAGGAAAGGGAACATAGAGATTAATGTTTACAGTGGAGGTCACGTAGATCACATGCGCTGTGTTGAATAGTAAACTAGTAGTGTAGTAATTCCCTCACAGATGGTGTTCTGAGAGAGAGGGTGTGTGTGTGTGTGTGTGTGGTGAAGGCTTGTACGTATACGTGTGTGTGTATGTGTGTGGTGAAGGCTCGTGCGTATGTATGTGTGTGCAACAAGCTAGTCTCCAACACAAACAACAACCCATAAACAAAGCTTCAATATCTGCCTCGTATACACACACATGAATGGTAGGTGCTCGGAGGATGGTAACACACAGGTTAACTAAAAATATCAATAACAGTAAATTAATCGTATTTACGTGAGCAATAGCGAAATGGGTTCACTGCACAAATGTAAAAAGTACTCCAGCGGTTAAATTTTACGAAGGTGTACACGTGAATGGAAGCCTGGTGTTAGTAATGGTAATGAGAGTGTACAGGTGAAGCAAAGATTACCTGAGTTATGTGAGTACGAGGGAACACACAGACACACACATACACACACACACACACACACACACACACACACACACACACACACACACACACACACACACACTCACACACACACTCCCAACATACATAACCCCGTCTCACCTGGAATACAAGATACATGTAATACTTCTTTCTTAGTAATAGATATTGAGTTGTGTGGAGGTTTGGTTAGGTTTGGTTAGGTTAGGTACTCACACATGGAAGGCGGCAGGATCCAGACAGCAGGAGGGGCGTACAGCTCAGACAGCAGGGCAGGTAAACACACCACTAGCACCAGCAGGTCAGCCGCCACCAGGTTGACGATGAAGACGCTGGTGGAGGCGCCCCGCAGGTCCCTGTCCCTCACCACCAGTAGGGGCACCAGCACGTTCCCCAGCAGCCCCACCAGCAGGAGCACCAGGCACCAGGCTGTGTACACCCCCTGCATGTACGCCGGGAAGGAGATATTTGGCAGGGCGCCTTGAGCTGTAGAACCATTTAGAGGGGCAGGTGAGAAGGTAGTGGTGGTGGGGGCCCAAGGCAGAAGGGCTGAGGTGGTGTTGTGGGCAGGAGGTACCAAGGAAGGCAAGGGTACTACCCCACCACACTCTCCTCCGCCACACTCCAGGTATGGCGTCGATACCACCAGGTCTAAACCAAACTCCATTTTTTTTGTGTACCGCTAGTTCATGAGGTGACTCCAGTGGTCATATTTTCAATCTCACGTTTTCTTTGGTCTGGATCTTCACTATTCATCGTCACTGAGGTCACCTTCCTGTAATAAAAGGATCAATGTAAGTAACTGCAGCATCTACCTATATAATGAAAATGGAGGAAAATAAAGAAACATATAATAAGCATATTTTAATAAGTGGGATTTGTTTATGAGTGTGTGTGTGTGTGTATGTGTGTGTGTGTTTGAGTGTATCTGTTTGATCACGGTACACACACACACACACACACCACACACAAAATATATTAACCAACCCTCAACAAGACAACTAATCAACAAACCATTACAACACATTTCTTCACTGTAGTCATAATTGGTGTTCCTTCTACTACAAACCGCCGTCATTCTCCAAGGTGCATCATTAACAGCGCCGAATGACAGCACTTAGCACAGGACTATGTAAACGAGACAAGCAAAATAATCGAAAAAATATCTTCCTTAGTTACCTCATCACTCAAATGCATCTGGGTAGAGAGAGAAGTGAGGTATGTAGGGAGGATGGTGGTGAGAGGTGAGGTATGTAGGGAGGATGGTGGTGAGAGGTGAGGTATGTTGGGAGGATGGTGGTGAGAGGTGAAGTATGTAGGGAGAATGGTAGAGAAAGAGGTGAGGTATGTAGGGAGGATGGTAGAGAAAGGGGTGGGTTGCTAGGAGATGGTGGTGGTGAGGTATGGAGATGGTGGTGAGGTGAGGTAAGTAGGGATGGATGGTGGTGAGAGGTGAGGTATGTGGAGGATGTGGTGAAAGGTGGGTATATGGGAGGATGGTGGAGAGGGTGGGGTATGTGAGGGGGATGGTGAGAGAAGTGGTATGTGGGGAGGATGATGGTGAGAGGTGGGGTATGTGGAGGATGGTGAGTGAAGAGAAGTGGGGTAAGTAGGAGGATTAGTGATGAGTGTGGTGTGTAGGGAGGATGGTGGTGAGGGGTGACATGTGGGGAGGATGGTAGTGAGGTATGTGGGAGGATGCTAGAAAGAAAGAGGTGGGGTATGTAGGGTAACGAGTGAGAAGTATGAGGTGTATGTGGGAGGATGCTAGAAAGAGGTGGGGTATGTGAGGAGGATGGTGAGACAAAGTGGGAGTGCAGGAGGTTGGTGGTGAGGTGGGGTATGCAGGGAGATGGTGGTGGGGGAGGTGAGGGTAACATGCAGGGATGGTAGAAAGGGTGGGGTATGTAGGAGGATGGTAGTGGGAGGTGGGGTATGTGGGAGGATGGTGGTGAGGGTGACGTATGCTGGGGAGGATGGTGGTAGAGAAGTGGGGTATGTGGGGAGGATGGAAGGGTGGGTGTGTGAGATGTTGGGGACAGAGTGGGGTGTGTAGGGAGGATGGTGAGCAGGGTGGGGTATGCAGGGAGGATGGTGAGAATGAGTGCCAGAGATAGTAGAGAAAGGTGAAATTCTTAAGGGAGATGGTAGTGCAGGCGGGTATAAGAGGATGGTGGTGAGAGGTGGTATGTAGGGAGATGGTGGTGAAGTGAGGTATGTAGGGAGGATGGTGAGTGAGTGGGGAATATGGGAGGATGTCTCCATTAGCATTGTTTGAATCCATTGTTGTTTAACCATTATTTGTTTAGTTGCCCCCAATTGTTGCTTCCATTGAGGCTGTTTAGCTCATAGTGGCAGTGATTGTTGGGTGGTGTGTGGGTTTTTGATATATTTTTATAATAAAGTGCAATCTCTGTGGTTTATTTCATTATTCTCGGAAGCCATGGTCCTTGACTTTCCTATATTAAGGTCTAGATTAGCACAAGTGAGTTTCTGCTCTCGTTGAGCCTTTACACAGGTACACAATGACCTCCCAGGCCTCCCTGGCCTCCCTGGTGCATCTGGCCTCCCAGGTGCCTCAGGTGCTCAGGTACCTCTGGCCTCCCTGGTATCTCTGGCACTTCTGGTGCCTCATGCCTCCCCAGGTGCACCTCAGACACTTCCAGGTACACCTCAGACCTCCCAGGTACACCTCTGGCCTCCCAGGTACCTCAGCCAGCCACCCTCAGGTACACCTTTGGCACTCCAGGTACACCTCAGACACTTCCAGATGCCTGTGACACTCCAGGTGCCCTCATACACTCCCAGGTACACCTCAGACACTTCGATGAAACCTCAGACATCTAATTTCCTGACACTCCAGGAACACCACTGACGCTCCCAGATGCCTCTGGCTCCCAGGTACACCTCTGGCCTCCCAGGTACACCTCCTGGTCTCCCTGAACCTCCGGGTACCTCATGCTCCCCGTTGTCACCTCGAACCTCCCCAGGTGCCTGTGGCCTCCCGTACACTCCCAGCGGCCTCCCAGGCCACCACTGGCCTCCCATGCCCACTCGGCCTCCCAGGTACACCTCAGCCTCCTGGTGCCTCCCAACCTCCCAGGAACCTCAAGCCTCCCAGGTACCCACCCTTCAGCCTCCCAGGTACACCTCCTGACACTCCAGGTACACCACCAAGCCTCCCAGGCCTCTGACACTCCAGGTGCACCAATGACACCTCAAGGTACACCTTTGACACTCCCAATTTCCTCAGACACTTCCAGGTACACCTTTGACACTCCAGTACACCTCATACCTCCAAAATTTTTATCAGACATTTCAGAGTCAAACCCTCATATAACAAACACAGTCTCATCAACAGAACGCGTATTATATAAATGGGTCAATACATCTGATGTATATTCAGATTTTTGTTTTTGTTTGGTGGGTTGCACGTGAGCGGGCAACTTTACCCAAGAGGGCGGACCCACAGCAGTTTTCTGTAAGCACGCACCGATGCCTCTAAGCTTGACACTACAAGGTACACCACCGGCCTCCCAGGTACACCTCCGACACTCCCAGGAACACACTCCTGACACTCCCAGGTACACCACCGGCTCTCCCAGGTACACCCCTGACACTCTCAGGTACACAACTGACACTCCCAGGTACACACTCTGACACTCCCAGATTACACCTCCGACACTCCCCAGAGTACACCTCCACGGCACTCCCAAGGTACCGCCTCATACTCCCAGGTATACATCTGAGCACTCCGAAGTACACCACTGACAATCCCAGATACACCGCTGAGCACTGCCAGATGCCTCCAGACACTCCCAGGTACACCTCCACGATGCTCCCAGGTACACCTCCGACACTCTCAGGTACACCACTGACATTCCCAGGTGCACCTCCAGACACTCCCAGGTACACCTCCAGACACTCCCAGGTACCTCAGACACTCCCAGGTACACCTCAGGCCTCCCAGGTACCGTCAGAACACTACCAGAGTGCACCTCTGTACTGCCAGGTATACACTCTGAAACTCCAGAGTACACCTCTGACACTCCCTGGTACTCCTCCTGACACTCCCAGGAACACCTCAGACACTCCCAAGTACACCACCCAACACTCCAGGTACACCTCCCCTGACACTCCCAGGTACACCAATGACATACCCTCAGGTACACCTTTGACAATCCAGGTACACCTCAGACACTTCAAAGTACACCTTTGACACTCCCAGTACCTCATACACTCCCAGGTACACCTCAGACACTCCCAGGTACACCTCTGACACTTCTGGGTACACCACTGACAGCTCCCAGGTACCTCTGGCCACTCCCAGGTGCACCTCTGGCCTCCCAGGTACCAACTCTGACACTCCCAGGTACACCTCCGAACACTCCCAGCTACACCTCTGACACTCATAGGTATACCACTTTGACACTCCCAGGTACACCCCTGACACTCTCCCAGGTAAACCTCTGACACTCCCAGGTACACTCTTGACACTCCCAGATACACCTCTGACACTCCCAGGTACACCATTGAGCACTCCCCAGGTACACCAGCCAACACTCCCAGAGTGCACCTCCCCAACCTCCCAGGTACACCCTTGACCTCCCAGATACACCTCCTGACCTCCCAGGTACACCACTGACGCTCCCAGGTACACCAGCCAGCACTCCCAGGTACTCACTGACACTCCCTGGTACATCTCCTGACACTCTGGTACCTCAGACACTCCCAGGTACACCTCCGACACTCCCAGGTACACCCCTGACACTCCCAGGTACCTCCTGACACTCCCAGGCACACACCTCTGACACTCCCTGGTACACCTCAGACCCTCCCAGGTACCTCTGATGCTCCAGGTACACCTCTGGCTTGCTCAGGTACACCACCCAGCAGCGCTCCAGGCCACCAATAAGCGGCTCCCAGGTACTCCTGACACTCCTGGTACATCTCTACAGCACTCCCAGGTACACCTCAGACACTCCCAGGTACACCTCCGACACTCCCAGGTACACCTGGCTCCCAGGTACCTCTGACTCTCCCAGGTACACCTCCGACCTCCCAGGTACACCTCCGGCCTCCCAGGTACACCTCTGGCCTCCCAGGAACACTCCTGACCTCCCAGGTACACCACCGACACTCCCAGGTACACCCCTGACACTCTCAGGTACACCTCTGACACTCCAGGTACACCTCCTGACACTCCCAGGTACACCTCCGAGCACTCCCAGGAACATCTCCGGCACTCCAGATACACTTCTGACACTCCCAGGAACACCCTAAGACATTCCCAGGTACACCTCTGATGCTCCCAGATATGCATCTGACACTCCCAAGTACACCACTGACACTCCCAGGTACACCTTGACACTGCCAGATACACCTCCAGACACTCCCAGGTACACCTCCGATACTCTCAGGTACACCTCCCGACATTCTCAGGTACACCACCCTGGCTTGCTCCCAGGTTACACCTCGGGCTGCTCCCAGGTACCACCTCGAACACTCCCAGGTACACCTCCAGACACTCCCAGGTACCTCGAACACTCCCAGGTACACCTCCAGACACTACCAGGTGCACCTCCTGACACTCACCATTACACCTCCAGACACTACCAGAACACACTCCAGACACTGCCAGGTACACACTCAGACAATCTCAGACACCTCCAGACGCTCTGGGTACACCTCCTGACACTCCCAGGTGCTCCTCCTGACACTCCAGGAGCACCTCAGACACTCCAGGTACACCACTGACACTCCCAGGTACGCCTGAGCACTCCCAGGTACACCTGACACCCTCAGGTACACAGCGACACTCCCAGGTTACACCTCAGACACTTCCAGGTACACAGCGACACTCACAAATTACCTCACTTACCTCCCAGGTACCACCTCGAACACTTTCAGGTACACCTCAGACACTCCCAGGTACACCTCTGACACTCCCAGGTACACCACCCCAACACTCCCAGGTACATCTTTGGCTCCCAGGTGCCTGCCTCCCAACACTCCCAGGTACACCTCCCCAACACTCCCAGAGCACACCTCTGACACTCCCTGGTACACTCAGACACTCCAGGTACCTCCTGTGCTCCCAGGTACACCTCTGGCACTCCCAGGTACACCACCCCAGCCTTTCCCAGGTACACCAATGACACTCCCAGGCACTCCCACTGACACTCCATTAGTACATCTCTGGCTTGCTCCCAGAGTACACCTCAGACACTCCCAGGTACACCTCCGACACTCCCCAGGTACATCCTGACACTCCCAGGTACAACTCTGACTCCCAGGTATACCTCCGGGAACTCCCAGGTTACACCTCAGACACTCCCAGGTACACCTCCAGACACTCCCAGGTACACCTCAGACACTCCCCAGGTACACCTCCAGACACTCCCAGGTACACCTCGAACACTACCAGGTGCACCTCTGACACTGCCAGGTACACCTCAGACACTACCAGGAACACCTCAAAGCAGCCAGGTACACCTCCCGAGACAATCTCCAGGAACACCTCAGACACTCCTAGGTACACCTCCTGACACTCCCAGAGTGCACACTCTGACACTCCCTGGTACTCCTCTCTGACACTCCCAGGAACACCCTCAGACACTCCCAGGTGCACCACTGACGCTCCCAGGTGCACCTCTGGCCTCCCAGGTACACCTGTGCACCCCTCAGGTGCCCCCAACCTCCCAGGTACACCTCCAGACACTTCCAGGTACACAGCGACACTCCCAGGTGCCTCATACTCTGAGTACACCTCAGACACTTCCAGGTACCTCGAACACTCCCAGGTACACCTCTGACACTCCAAGGTACACCACTGACACTCCCAGGTACACCTTTGGCACTCCAGGTACCTCCTGACACTCCCAGGTACACCCCTGACACTCTGGGTACACCTCTGACTCTCCCAGGTACACCTCTGACTCCAAGGTACACCTCCACGACACCCCAGGTACACACCTCCGACACTCCCAAGGAACACCTCCTGACACTCCCAGGTACACCACCGACTCTCCCAGGTACACCCTTGACACTCTCAGGTACACCTCTGACACTCCCAAGGTACACCTCTGACCTCCCATTTTACCTCCGACTTGCCCACTCCCAGGTACACCTCCAGCACTCCCAGGTATTCCTCCAAGCTTGCCTCCCAGGTACACCGCTGACACTCCCCACGTAAACCTCTGACACTCCCAGGTACACCTCTGACACTCCCTAAGTCTCCTCTGACACTCCCAGGAACACCTCAGACACGCAGGTACACCACCCCAGGCTTGCACTCCCAGGTACACCTCTGACTCTCCCAGTACCTCTGACACTCCCAGGTACACCACCTGACACTCCCAGGTGAACCTCCCTGGCACTCCCAGGTAAACCTCCTGACACTCCCAGGTACACCTCTGACACTCCCAGGCACTCACTCTGACCTCTCCTGGTACACCTCGAACACTCCCAGGTACACCTCTGACACTCCCAAGGTACACCTCCCAACACTCCAGGTACCATGACGCTCCCAGGTATCAGACACTCCCTGGTACACCTCTGACACTCCTAGGTACACCTCTGACACTCCCAGGTACATCTCCGATACTCCCAGGTAACCTCTGACACCCCAGGAACACCTCTAACTCCCTAGTTCTCCTGACACTCCCAGGTACACCCTGACACTCCCAGGTACTCCACTGACACTTCCTGGTACCTGACACTCCCAGGTACCCCTCTGACAATCCCAGTATTTCTCTGACACTCCTTGGTACACCTCCGACACTCCCAGGTACAGCTCTGACACTTAGGTACACCCCATACACCTCTGGTACACCTCAGACACCCCAGGTACACCTCTGACACCCCTGCACACCTCTGACACTCCTAGGTACACCCCTGACACTCCCACATGCACCTCTAATACCCCAGGTACTCCTGACACTCCCAGGTACTCCTCTGATACCCCTGGCATACCTGACACTCCAGGTACTCCACTGACACTCCCTGCACACCTCCGATACTCCCAGGTACACCTCTGACACTCCCAGGTATTCCTCCGACACTCTCAGGCACAGCTCTGACACTCCCAGGTACACCTCAGACACTCCCACACCCCAGACACCCCAGGTACACATCTTACACCCCAGGTACACCTCTGACAATCTCAGGTACACCACTGACACTCCCAGGTACACCCTCTGATACTCCCAGGTATACCTCTGACACTCCCAGTTACAACTCCAACACTCCGTTACACCCCCTGACACTCCCAGGTACACCCCTGACACTCCCAGATACACTCTGATACTCCCAGGTACACCTCTGACCTCCAGGATCCTCTGACTGCTCCCACACCTCTGACCTCCCAGGTACACATCCGACACTCCCAGGACCTCCGACACTCCAGGCACTCCTGATACTCTGGTGCCTCCTCTGACACCTCCCAGGTACACCTCAGACACTCCCAGATACACCCCAGACACTCCCAGGTACACATCTTACAGGTACATCTCTGACAATCCCAGTGCACCACCCCGACACTCCCAGGTACACCTCTGATACCCAGGTATACCTCTGACACTCCCAGTGCACCTCCAACCTCCCAGTTACACCCCTAACACTCCCAGGTACCCCTGACGCTCCCAGATACACCTTTGATGCTCCCAGGTACACCTCTGGCCTCCCAGGTGCTCCTCTCCTCCTGCTACACCTCTGACACTACAGGTACATGGCTCCCAGGTGCTCCTGGCCTCCTGGTACACCCCTGACACTCCCAGGTACACCCCTGACCTCCCAGGTACACCCCTGATGCTCTGGGTACACCCTGACACTCCCAGATGTGCCTCTGATACTCCCAGAACTCCTCTGACACCCCTAGGTACTCTCCTGACACTCCTGGTACACCTCCGACACTCTCAGGTACACCTCCGACACTCCAGGTACCTCTGACCTCCCAGGTTCACCCCAGCTGCTCCCTGGTACACCTGCGATACTCTCCAGGTACACCTCTGACACTCCCAGGTATTCCTCTGACCTCCTGGTACCTCCGACACTCCCATGTAGCTCTGACACTTCCAGGAACACCTCGCCACACTCTCTGTTGCCTGAGACACTCCCAGGTACACCTTTGGCCTCCAGGTACCATGACACTCCAGGTATTCCACTGACCTCCCTGGTTCTTACTCCCAGGTACACCTCTGACTCCCCAGGTACTCCTCTGACACTCCCTGGAACACCTCCGACACTTCCAGTTACACCTCTGACCCTCCCAGGTACACCTGACCTCCCAGATACACCTCTGATTCTCCCAGGTACACCTCTGACCTCCCAGGTGCTCCTCTGCAGCCTCCCAGTTACCCCTGGCCTCCCAAGTGCACCCCTGACCTCCTGGGTACACCCTGACCTCCCACATGCACCTCCTAATACTCCCATTGCTCCTCTGAGCTCCCAGGTACTCCTCTGATACTCCTGGTATACCTCCAATGCTCCCAGGTACTCCTCTGACCTCCTGGAACACCTCCGGCACTCCCAGGTACCTCTGATACTCCCAGGTATACCTCCGCAGCCTCCCACACCTCCAACACTCCCAGTTACACCCCTACTCCCAGGTACACCCCTGACGCTCCCAGATACCTCCCAGGTACACCTCTGGCCTCCCAGGTACTCCTCTCACACTCCCTGCTACACCTCTGACACTACCAGGTACATCCGGCCTCCCAGGTACTCCCCCAGCCTCCCTGGTACACCCCCGTGCCACTCCCAGGTACACCCCCGGCCTCCCAGGTACCCTGATGCTCCTAGGTCACCCCTGACACTCCCAGATGTGCCTCTGATACTCCAGGAACTCCTCTGCCTCCTAGTGCTCCTCTGACACTCCTGGTACACCTCCGACACTCTCAGGTACACCTCCGACACTCCCAGGGACACCTCTGACACTCCCAGGTACTCCACTGACACTCCCTGGTGCACCCTCCGATACTCTCAGGTGCACACCTCTGGCTCTCCAGGTATTCCTCTGACACTCCTGGTACACCTCCGACACTCCCATGTACAGCTCTGACACTTCCAGGAACACCTCATACACTCTCTGGTACACCTGAGACACTCCCAGGTACCTTTGACCACTCCAGTATTCACTGACCTCCCAGGTATTCCACTGACACTCCTGGTACCCCTTACTCCCAGGTACACCTCCTGACACTCCCAGGTACTCCTCTGACCTCCTGGAACACCTCCGACACTTCAGTTACCTCTGACACTCCCAGGTACACCCTGACACTCCCAGATACACCCCTGTTCTCCCAGGTACACCTCTGACCTCCCAGGTGCTCCTCTGACCTCCCAGTTACACCCCTGGCCATCCCATTACACCCTGACCTCCTAGGTACACCCCTGACACTCCCATGCCTCTAATACTCCCAGGTACTCCTCTGACACTCCCAGGTACTCCTCTGATACTCCCTGGTAGCCTCCGACCTCCCAGGTACTCCTCTGACCTCCTGGAACACCTCCGACACTCCCAGGTCCACCTCCGACACTCCCAGGCACCTCTGACACTCCCAGGCACCCCCTGACCTCCCAGGTACACCTCTGACACTCCCAGGTACTCACTGACACTTCCTGGTACACCCCTGACACTCCCAGGTACCCTCTGACACTCCCGGTATTTCTCTGACCTCCCCTGGTCACCTCCGACACCTCCAGGTACAGCTCTGACACTGGGTACACCTCATACACTCTCTGGTACACCTCAGACACTCCCAGGTACACCTCTGACACTCCCAGGTACACCTGACACTCCTGGTACACCCCTGATGCTCCCAGGTACACCTCTGACACTCCCAGGTACACCTCTGACACTCCCAGTTACACCTCCGATACTCCCAGTTACACCCCTGACACTCCCAGGTACACCACTGACACTACCAGGTACAACTCTGGCCTCCCAGGTACTCCTTTGACGTTCCCAGGTACTCCTCTGACACTCCCAGGTACTCCTCTGACACTCCCAGGTACACCTCAGACACTCCCAGATACACCCCAGACACTCCCAGGTACACATCTTACACTCCCAGGTACACCTCTGACAATCCCAGGTACACCACTGCCTCCCAGGTACACCTCTGATACTCCCAGGTATACCTCTGACACTCCCAGTTACACCTCCAACAGAGTTTGATACTCCCAGGTACACCCCTGACGCTCCCAGATACACTGATGCTCCCAGATACCTCTGACCTCCCAGGTGCTCCTCTGACACTCCTGCTACACTCTGACACTCCCAGGTACACACATCCGACACTCCCAGGTGCCTCTCGAACACTCCCAGGTACTCCACTGACACTCCTGGTACACTGCTGCTCCCAGGTACACCTCAGACACTCCCAGGTACACCCCTGACCTCCCAGGTACACCTCTGACCTCCCAGGTATTCACCTGACCTCCCTGGTACACCCTACTCCCAGGTACACCTCTGACCTCCCAGGTACTCCTCTGACCTCCCTGGAACACCTCCGACACTTCCAGATACACCTCTGACACTCCCAGGTACACCCCTGACACTCCCAGATACCTCTAATTCTCCCAGTACAACTCTGACCTCCAGGTACTCTCTACCTCCCATTACACCCCTGCTCCCAGGTACACCCCTGACACTCCTAGGTACACCTGACACTCCCAGATGTACCTCTGATACTCCCAGGAACTCCTCTGCCTCGTGCTCCTCTGACACCTGGTACACCTCCGACACTCTCAGGTACCTCCGACCTCCCAGGTACACCTCTGAGCACTCCCAGGTATACAGATATCTGGAACACCTCCGGTGCTCCCAGGTCTCTCTGACCTCCCAGGTATTCCTCTGACCTCCCTGGTACCTCCGACTCCCTGTACAGCTCTGACACTTCCAGAACACCTCCTTACACTCTCTGGTACACCTCAGACACTCCCAGACACCTTTGGACACTCCCAGGTATTCACTGACACTCCCAGGTATTCCTGACCTCCCTGGCACCTATTTCTCCAGGTACCTCTGACCTCCCAGGTACTCCTCTGACCTCCCTGGACACCTCCGACACTTCCAGTTACACCTCTGCACTCCCAGGTACACCCCAGCCTCCCAGATACACCTCTGATTCTCCCAGGTACACCTCTGACACTCCCTAGGTACTCGTCTGACCTCCAGTTACACCCTGACACTCCCAAGTACACCTCTGACACTCTAGGTACACCCCTACCTCCCATACCTCCTAATACTCCCAGTGCTCCTCTGACCTCCCAGGTACTCCTCTGATCTCCTGGTATACCTCCGGCACTCAGGTCTCCTCTGACACTCCCTGGAACACCTCCGACACTCCCAGGTACTCCACTGACACTCCTGGTACACCTCCGATACTCCCAGGTACACCTCTGACACTCCCAGGTATTCTCCGACACTCTCGGCACAGCTCTGACACCAGGCCTCAGACACTCCCAGGTACACCCAGACACAACCAGGTACACATCTTACACTCCAGGCACACCTCTGACAATCTCAGGTACACCACTGACACTCCCAGGTACACCTCTGATACTCCCAGGTATGCCTCTGACACTCCCAGTTCAACTCCAACACTCCCAGTTACACCCCTGACACTCCCAGGTACACCCCTGACACTCCCAGATACACCTTTGATACTCCCAGGTACACCTCTGACACTCCCAGGACTCCTCTGACACTCCCTGCTACACCTCTGACACTCCCAGGTACACATCCGACACTCCCAGGTACACCTCCGACACTCCCAGGCACTCCACTGACACTCCCTGGTACTCCTCTGACACTCCCAGGTACACCTCAGACACTCCCAGATACACCCCAGACACTCCCAGGTACACATCTTACACTACCAGGTACATCTCTGACAATCCCAGGTACACCACTGACACTCCCAGGTACACCTCTGATACTCCCAGGTATACCTCTGACACTCCCAGTTACACCTCCAACACTCCCAGTTACACCCCTAACACTCCCAGTACACCCCTGACGCTCCCAGATACACCTTTGATACTCCAGGCCACCTCTGACCTCCCAGGCCTCCTCTCACCTCCTGCTACACCTCTGACACTACCAGTACACATCCGACCTCCCAGGTACTCCACTGACACTCCTAATTTTCTGCACTCCCAGGTACACCCCTACCTCCCAGGTACACCTGACCTCCCTGGGTACACCTGACACTCCCAGATGTGCCTCTGAATACTCCAGGAACTCCTCTGACACTCCTAGGTACTCCTCTGACACTCCCTGGTACACCTCCGACACTCTCAGGTACCTCCGACACTCCCAGGTACACCTCTGGCACTCCCAGGTACTCCACTGACCTCCCTGGTACACCTCCGTACTCCCAGGTACACCTCTGCACTCCCAGGTATTCCTCTGACACTCCCTGGTACACCTCCGACACTCCCATGTGCAGCTCTGACACTTCCAGACACCTCCGACACTCTCTGGTACACCTGAGACACTCCCAGGTACACCTGACCTCCCCAGGTCTTCACTGACACTCCCAGGTATTCCACTGACACTCCTGGTCCCCTAACACTCCCAGGTACACCTCTGACCTCCCAGGTACTCCTCTGACCTCCCTGGAACACCTCCGACACTTCCAGTTACACCCTCTGACACTCCCAGGTACACCTGGCCTCCCAGATACACCTCTGATTCTCCCAGGTACACCTCTGACCTCCCAGGTACTCGTCTGACACTCCCAGTTACACCTGACCCTCCCATGCACCCCTGACACTCCTAGGTACACCCAACCTCCCATGCACCTCTATACTCCCAGGTACTCCTCTGACACTCCCAGGTACTCCTCTGATACTCCCTGGTATACCTCCGACACTCCCAGGTACTCCTCTGGCCTCCCTGGAACACCTCCGACACTCTCAGGTACACCTCCGACACTCCCAGGTACACCTCAGACACTCCCAGGTGCTCCACTGACACTCCTGCTACACCCTCCGTGCTCCCAGGTACACCTCCTGACACTCCCAGGTATTCCTCCGACACTCTCGGGTGCAGCTCTGACTCCAGGTACACCTCAGACACTCCCAGGTACACCCCAGACACTCCCAGGTACACATCTTACACTCCCAGGTACACCTCTGACAATCCCAGGTACCACCGAGCACTCCCAGGTACACCTCTGTGCTGCCAGGTACACCTCTGACACTCCTGGTACCCTGTGACTCCCAGGTGCATCTCCGACACTCCCAGGTACACCTCTGGCACTCCCAGTTACAACTCCAACCTCCCAGTTACACCCTGACACTCCCAGGTACCCCTGACACTCCCAGATACACCTTTGATACTCCCAGGTACACCTCTGACACTCCAGGTACTCCTCTGACACTCCTGCTACACCTCTGACCTCCCAGGTACATCCCCATACTCCCAGGTTCCGACACTCCCAGGCACTCACTGACCTCCCTGGTGCTCCTCTAGCCTCCCAGGTACACCTCAGACACTCCAGATACACCCCCACTCCCAGGTACACATCTTACACTACCAGGTACATCTCTGACAATCCCAGGTACCACTGACACTCCAAGGCACCTCTGATACTCCCAGGTATGCCTCACAGCCTCCCCGTTACACCTCCAACACTCCCAGTTACACCCTAACACTCCCAGGTACACCCGACGCTCCCAGATACCTTTGATGCTCCCAGGTACACCTCTGACACTCCCAGGCCTCCTCTCACACTCCCTGCACACCTCTGACACTCCCCATGTACAGCTCTGACACTTCCAGGAACACCTCATACACTCTCTGGTACACCTGAGACACTCCCAGGTACACCTTGGCACTCCCAGGTATTCACTGACACTCCCAGGTATTCCACTGACACTCCTGGTACCCCTAACACTCCCAGGTACACCTCTGGACCTCCCAGGTACACCTGACACTCCCAGGTACACCCCTGACACTCCCAGGTACACCCCTACACTCCTAGTACACATCCCATACTCCCAGGTACACCTCCGGCCTCCCAGGCACTCCACTGACACTCCCTGGTACTCCTCTGACACTCCAGGGTACACCTCAGACCCTCCAGATACACCCCGACACTCCCAGGTACACATCTTACACTACCAGGTACATCTCTGACAATCCCAGGTACACCACTGACACTCCAAGGTACACCTCTGATACCCCCAGGTATGCCTCTGACACTCCAGTTACACCTCAACACTCCCAGTTACACCCCTAACACTCCCAGGCACCCTGACGCTCCCAGATACCTTTGATACTCCAGGTACCTCTGACACTCCAGGCTCTCTCACACTCCCCTGCTACACCTCTGACACTCCCATGTGCAGCTCTGACACTTCCAGGAACACCTCCTACACTCTGGTACACCTGAGACACTCCCAGGTACACCTTTGACACTCCCAGGTATTCACCCAGCCTCCCAGGTATTCCACTGACACTCCTGGCACACCCCCTAACACTCCCAGGTACCTCTGACCTCCCAGGTACACCCCTGACACTCCCAGGTACACCTGACACTCCCAGGTACACCCCTGACCTCCCTAGGTACACATCCCATACTCCCAGGTACACCTCCGACACTCCCAGGCACTCCCTGACCTCCCTGGTACTCCTCTGATACTCCCAGGTACACCTCTGACCTCAGTTACACCTCCACCTCCCAGTTACACCCCTAACACTCCCAGGTACACCCCTGACGCTCCCAGATACACCTTTGATACTCCCAGGTACACCTCTGACACTCCCAGGTACTCCTCTCACACTCCCTGCTACCTCTGACCTCCCCAGGTACATCCGACACTCCCAGGTACTCACTGACACTCCTGGTACAGCCCTGACACTCCCAGGTACACCTCAGACCTCCCAGGTACACCCCTGACCTCCCAGGTACACCTCTGACCTCCCAGGTACTCACTGACCTCCTGCTACACCTCCGATACTCCCAGGTACACCTCTGACACTCCCAGGTATTCCTAGGCTGCTCTCAGGTACAGCTCTGACCTCCCAGGTACAAGACACTCCCAGGTACACCCCAGACACTCCCAGATACACATCTTACACTCCAGGTACCTCTGACAATCCCAGGTACACCACTGACACTCCCAGGGTACCTCTGACACTGCCAGGTACACCTCTGACACTCCTAGTACCCCTGTGACATTCCCAGGTACATCTCCGACACTCTCCAGGTACCTCGAGCACTCCAGTTACAACTCCACACTCCCAGTTACACCCCTGACACTCCCAGGTACCTGACACTCCCAGATACACCTTTGATACTCCCAGGTACACCTCTGACCACTCCCAGGTACTCCTCTGCACTCCTGCTACACCTCTGCTCCCAGTACACATCCCATGCTCCCAGGTACACCTCCACACTCCCAGCACTCCACTGACACTCCTGGTACTCTCCTGACCTCCCAGTGCCTCAGACACTCCCAGATACACCCCCGACACTCCCAGGTACATCTTACACTACAGGTACATCTCTGACAATCCCAGGTACACCACTGACACTCCAGGTACCTCTGATACTCCAGGTATACCTCTGACCTCCCAGTTACACCTCAACCTCCCAGTTACCCCTAACACTCCCAGGTCACCCCGACGCTCCCAGATACACCTTTGATACTCCCAGAACACCTCTGACACTCCCAGGTACTCTCTCCACACTCCCTGCTACTCTGACACTCCCATGTACAGCTCTGACACTTCCAGGAACACCTCATACACTCTCTGGTACACCTGAGACACTCCCAGGTACACCTTTGACACTCCCAGGTATTCCCACTGCACTCCCAGGTATTCCTGACACTCCTGGTACACCTAACACTCCCAGGTACACCTCTGACCTCCCAGGTACACCCCTGACACTCCCAGGTACACCCCTGACCTCCCAGGTACACCCCTGACACTCCTAGGTACCATCCCATACTCCCAGGTACACCTCCGACACTCTCAGCACTCCACTGACCTCCCTGGCTGCTCCTCTGACACTCCCAGGTACACCTCAGACACTCCCAGATCACCCCCGACACTCCCAGGTACACATCTTACACTACCAGGTACATCTCTGACAATCCCAGGTACACCACTGACACTCAAGGTACACCTCTGATACTCCCAGGTATACCTCTGACCTCCCAGTTACACCTCCAGCACTCCCAGTTACACCCTAACACTCCCAGGTACACCCCTGACGCTCCCAGATACACCTTTGATACTCCCAGGTACACCTCTGACACTCCCAGGTACTCCTCTCACACTCCCTGCTACACCTCTGACACTCCCATGTACAGCTCTGACACTTCCAGGAACACCTCTACACTCTCTGGTACACCTGAGACACTCCCAGGTACACCTTTGACACTCCCAGGTATTCCACAACCTCCCAGGTATTCCACTGACACTCCTGGTACACCCCCTCTCTCCCAGGTACACCTCTGACCTCCCAGGTACACCCTGACAGCTCCCAGGTACACCCCTAACCTCCCAGGTACACCCCTCACCTCCTAGGTACACATCCCACTCCCAGGTACACCTCCGACACTCCCAGGCACTCCACTGACACTCCCTGGTACTCCTCTGATACTCCCAGGTACCTCTGACACTCCCAGTTACACCTCCAACACTCCCAGTTACACCCCTAACACTCCCAGGTACACCCCTGACGCTCCCAGATACACCTTTGATACTCCCAGGTACACCTCTGACACTCCCAGGTACTCCTCTCACACTCCCTGCTACACCTCTGACACTCCCAGGTACACATCCGACACTCCCAGGTACTCCACTGACACTCCCTGGTACAGCCTGACACTCCCAGGTACACCTCAGACACTCCCAGGTACACCTGACACTCCCAGGTACCCTCTGACACTCCCAGGTATTCCACTGACGCCACTTACCCCTGGCCTCCCTGGAACACCTCCGACACTTCAGGTACACCTCTGACACTCCCAGGTACACCCTGACACTCCCAGATACACCTCTGATTCTCCCAGGTACAACTCTGACCTCTAGGTACTCCTCTAACACTCCAGGTTACACCTGACACTCCCAGGTACACCCCTGACACTCCTAGGTACACCTGACACTCCCAGATGTACCTCTGTCTCCAGTTGCTCCTCTGACCTCCCTAGGTACTCCTCTGACCTCCCCTGGTACACCTCCGACACTCTCAGGTACACCTCCGACCTCCCAGGTACACCTCTGACCTTCCAGGTACTCACTGACATCTCCCTGGTACACCTCCGTGCTCCCAGGTACACCTCTGACACTCCCAGGTATTCCTCTGACCTCCTGGTACACCTCCGACCTCCCCATGTTCAGCTCTGACACTTCCTGGAACACCTCATACCTCTCTGGTACACCTCAGACACTCCCCAGTACACCTCAGACACTCCCAGGCACCTCTCACACTCCCAGGTACTCCTGACACTCCCTGTTACTCCACTGACACTCCTGGTACCTCTGATACTCCCAGGTACACCTCTGACACTCCCAGTTACACACTCCGACAATCCCAGGTACACCTCAAACACTCCCAGGTACACCCTGACTCCCAGTACCCTCTGACACTCCCAGGTATTCCACTGACACTCCCAGGTATTCCACTGACACTCCTGGTACCCCTAACCTCCCAGGTACACCTCTGACACTCCCAGGTACTCCTCTGACACTCCTGGAACACCTCCGACACTTCCGTTAAACCTCTGACACTCCCAGGTACACCTGACACTCCCAGATACACCTCTGATTCTCCCAGGTACACCTCTGGCATCCGGTACTCGTCTGACCTCCTAGTTACACCCCTGGCCTCCCAAGTACACCCTTGATGCTCCTAGGTACACCCTGACACTCCCCATGCACCTCATACTCAGGTACTCCTCTGCACTCCCAGGTACTCCTCTGACACTCCCTGGTATACCTCCGACACTCCCAGGTACTCCTCTGACACTCCCTGGAACACCTCCGACTCCCAGGTACACCTCCGACACTCCCAGGTACCTCAGACACTCCCAGGTACTCACTGACCTCCTGGTACACCTCCGATACTCCCAGGTACACCTCTGGCTTGCTCAGGTGCCTCCGACACTCCCAGGTATTCCTCCGACACTCTCAGGTACAGCTCTGACACTCCCAGGTACACCTCAGACACTCCCATGCCTCCTATGCTCCCAGGTACTCCTCTGACACTCCCAGTGCACCTCTGACAATCCCAGGGTACACCACTGACCTCCCAGGTACACCTCTGATGCTCCCAGGTATGCACTCTCGTGCTCCCAGTTACACCTCCAACCTCCCAGTTACACCCCTGACCTTCCCAGTTACACCTGACACTCCCAGATACCTTTGTTACTCCCAGGTACACCTCTGACACTCCCAGGTACTCCTCGGCACTCCTGCTACACCTCTGACACTCCCAGGTACACATTCGACACTCCCAGTGCCTCCGGCCTCCCAGGTACTCACCGACACTCCTGGTACACCTGGCACTCCCAGGTACACCTCAGACACTCCCAGGTACCCACTCCCCTGCTCTCCCAGGTGCACCTCCTGACCTCCCAGGTATTCCACTGCAGCCTCCCTGGTACACCCCTAACACTCCCAGGTACACCTCTGACACTCCCAGGTACTCCTCTGCCTCCTGGAACACCTCCGACACTTCCAGGTACACCTCTGACTCTCCCAGGTACACCCCTGACACTCCCAGATACACCTCTGATTCTCCCAGGTACAACTCTGACACTCCCAGGTACTCCTGCTTCTCCCAGTTACACCCCTGACACTCCCAGGTACACCCCTGACACTCTAGGTGCCTGACACTCCCAGATACTCTGATACTCCCAAGGTACTCCTCTGACACTCCCAGGTACTCCTCTGACACTCCCTGGTACACCTTCGACACTCCCAGGTACACCTCCTGACCTCCCAGGTACACCTCTCACACTCCCAGGTACTCCACTGACCTCCTGGTACCTCCGATACTCCCAGGTACCTCCCACCTCCCAGGTATTCCTCCTGACCTCCCTGGTACACCTCCGACACTCCCATGTTACAGCTCCGACACTTCCAGGAACACCTCACTACCTCTGGTACACCTCAGACACTCCCAGGTACACCTCAGACACTCCCAGGTGCACCTCTCCACCTCCCAGGTACTCACTGACACTCCCTGGTGCTCCACTGACACTCCTGGTACCTCTGATACTCCCAGGTACACCTCTGACACTCCCAGTTACACCTCCGACAATCCCAGGTACACCCCTGACACTCCCAGGTGCACCCCTGACACTGGGTACACCTCAGACACTCCTGGTACACCCCTGCTCCCAGGTACACCTCTGACACTCCCAGGAATTCCCCCGACACTCCCAGGTATTCACCACTGACACTCCCTGGTACACCCCTAACACTCCCAGGTACACCTCTGCCTCCCAGGTACTCCTCTGACACTCCCTGGAACACCTCCGACATCAGTTACACCTCTGACACTCCCAGTTACACCCCGAGCACTCC
>NW_024713399.1:0-1886 GCF_018991925.1 Homarus americanus | reverse complement strand
ATTCATAAAAATGGGAAATATCTACTTCTTTGGGAAAGTTGGTAGATTTATTTAATTTGTCCGAAAATAGATTATTATAGAAACGGGAAATTTGTATCGTAATGGGAAATATTTATTTTCCGTGAAAGTTTTAGATAACCAACTTTCCTGAAAAATAGATTATCATAGGAAAATGGAATTTGGTATCATAAAAATGGGAATATTTATCAGAAAGTTGGTTAGATAAACAAATTTGCGAAAATAGAGTTACGGAAAACGTGAAATTTGTATCATAAAAATGAAATATCTATTTTCCGTTGTACCTTTTAGATAACCAAATATCCAAAATAGATTATCATAGAAAAAGGTAAATTTATCATAAAAATGGAAATATCTACTTTCCGAAAGTTTTAGATAACCAACTTTCCGAAAATAGATTATCATAGAAAACGTAAAATCTGTATCGTAAAATGGGAATATCGATTTTCCGAAAGTTGTTAGATAAACTAACTTTTTCCTGAAAATTTGATTATCATAGAAAAACGGGAAATTTGTATCATAAAAATGAAATATCGACTTTCCGAAAGTTTAGATAACCAACTTTCCCAAAATAATAGTTTCATGAAAACGGGGAAATTTGTATCATAAAAATGGGAAATATCGACTTTCCGGGAAAGTTGAGTTAGATAACCAAATTTGCTGAAAATAGATTATCATAGAAAACGGGAAATTTGAATCATAAAAATGGGAAATATCTACTTTCCGGGAAAGTTATTAGATTACCAATTTGCCGGAAAAGATTATCATAGAAAACGGGAAATTTGTATCATAAAAATGGGAAATATCTACTTTCCATGAAAGTTTCTAGGATAACCAACTTTCCTGAAAATAGATTATCATAGAAACGGGAAATTTGTATCATAAAAATGGAATATCGACTTTCCTCCGGGGAAAGTTGGTTAGATAACCAACTTTCCCGAAAATAGATTATCATAGAAAACGGGAAATTTGTATCATAAAATGGGAAATATCTACTTTCCGGGAAAGTTGGTTAGATAACCAAATTTGCCGAAAATAGATTATCATAGAAAACGGGAAATTTGTATCATAAAAATAAAATATCTACTTTCCATAAAATGATAAACCAACTTCTGAAAATAGATTATCAGAAAACGGGAAATTTTAATATAAAATAAAATATCTATTTTCCGGGAAAGTTTTAGATAACCAACTTTCCCGAAAAATAGATTATCATAGAAAACGGGAAATTTGTATCATAAAAAATGGGAAATATCGATTTCCGGAAAGTTATTAGATAAACCAAATTTACGAAAGATTATCATAGAAAACGGGAAATTTGTATCATAAAATAAAATATCTACTTTCCGGGAAAGTTGAGTTAGACTCAACAATTTGCCGAAAATAGATTATCACAGAAAACGGAATTTGTATCATAAAAATGGAAAATATCTACTTTCTGAAAGTTGTTAGATAAACCTCAATTTGTCTGAAAATAGATTATCATAGAAAACGGAAATTTGTATCATAAAAAATGAAGTATCTAGCTTCCGGGAAAGTTAGTTAGATTACCAAATTTGCCGAAAATAGATTATCATAGAAAACGAAATTTGTATCATAAAATGGGAAATATTCACTTTCATGAAAGTTTCTAGATAACCAACTTTCCTGAAAATAGATTATCGTACAAAAAACGGGAAATTTGTATCATAAAATGGGAAATATCTATCATGAAAGTTTTAGATAACCAACTTTCCTCAAAATTGATTATCAAGAAACGGGAAATTGTATCATAAAATAAATATTGACTTTCCGAAAGTTTCTAGATAAATCAACTTTCCGAAAAAGAGATTATCGCATAGAAAACGAAATTTGTATCATAAAAAATG
>NW_024713398.1:0-13191 GCF_018991925.1 Homarus americanus | reverse complement strand
CCTGCTGCCAGGATTATAACATCGTTTAAAAGTTCAGTAAAATATCATGCAGATTAAAACCTAACCTAGTGTATCGTAACCTAACTTAGCCTTTCCTAAGCTAACTTAGACTATCCTAAACTAGCCTAACCTATCCTAATCACACCAAACCTAACCTATCCTAAATTTATATATCATCAACAGATTTATAGATATGTTGGAGAAATAATTATCAAAAGTTTATTGTCTCTGCAAATGTATTTTTAAAAAAAGAAAATGAAATTAAAACTTTCTAGAGAACTCAATTGTGTCATGAGCGTTGCGGCTTGGTTAGGTTAGGTAACATTAGGTTAGGTTAGATAAGGTAAGGTAAGATTAGGTAAGGTGAGGTAGTGTTAGGGTTAAATACATTTTACTAATTTTGCATCAAAATAATCACGACTGAAGGTATCGGATAAAAAACCTCTGAATATAATTCTTTTTCTGAAAAAAAAATTTCTTTACCACTTATTTTTTGCCCCACTTTTTTTATTAAGTTTGATGAACTTAGATTAGGTTAGGTATTATTTAACTCTGAGTCATGGGTACTTATTGGATACTTGGCAGAATAACTTGTTATAACGTGGTCCTAACAAAGGCGGAGTCTAAGCAAAAATGTTCACTTGACCTCATATTTGGATTTCATTACTGAAGGATATTTACAGCTATACCACATTAATAAGGTCTATCTGCAAGTTTATTCAGTCATAAAAAAAATATACCCTAAATGTGGACAATAAAAATCTTCTATTTTGGTACAAATTACTTGAAAAGTTGTAAGAAGACAAAAGCTGCATCTCTTCTATAAAGCGAGAAATAGAACAGCCAAGCCTCTTCTTGTCGTAAAAAAAAACTAATATTGTATTTTAGTATGTTGATGTGCAAAACATTTTCTTCATTATTCTATGATAAAACAAGTCTAACAAGCATTATTAAAACATATGTTATTAATTTTTTTTCATGCAATCCGGAAATAGCGACTACTATATCCAGGTTGATCGTGTTGAGGTCCTGTAAGTTACAGGCTAGATTACGAGCTCACTTACGGAGTTCGATGCCAAATATTTGTTTTGAGAATCCCGATCGGAGACTGTAAGTCCAGTTACTTAGTAAACAAGTAGATACAGTGAAATAAACTGCTGTACCTAAATATTATGTAACTCAAAATATATTCCCAAAACAGCACGTTTACAGATGAAAATAAAAAAAAGCATAAATAATACAAACAAAATCAATTAATATGTTTTTATTACAGTATTTTTAAATATCAGAAGCGTAGGTTCAGCGCTTCTTTTGTGTCTTTTTCCCGGTGAAGATGTAGTCTCCCCATGGCAGGTACTGGTCCTTTTGTACACGGCAGAAAGTGGTAGTTTCCTTCTTCTTCTTGTTGTTTTGGGTCTTGTTGTTTTGGGTCTTAGTGTGTTTTGTGGTCTGCTGTTTGTTAGATCGGGGGCCCTTCTCCTTCATCTGGCAAGGCTTCACCTCCACCTTAGTCACCTTCGATACAGTGCGTCGGAACACCATTGTGATGTACTGACACTAACAGCTCTCTCACTGAGGTCAAATCAAAATTTGACCATACAGAAAGAATTACGGTTTAATAAGGTTGGAATTTAAAGAAATTGACAACAAAATAAAGCTCTGTTTATCACTATAGTAAAGAGGGATGGTGTTTGTAAAGATGATGGATAGTGTTATAATATGTAGTGATGATGGATGGTGTTATATGTAGTGATGAAGGATGGCGTTATATTGTAGTAATGATGGATGGTGTTATATGTAGTGATGATAAGAGGGTAATATATGTAGTTGTGATGGATGGTGTTATATATATATATTGATGATGCATGATGTTATATGTAGAGATGATGGTTGGTGTTATATGTAGTGATGCTGGATGGTGTTATATGTAGTGATGATGGATAGAGTTATATGTAGTGATGATGGATGATGTTATATGTAGTGATGATGGGTGGTGTTATATGTAGTGATGTTGGATGGTGTTATATGTAGTGATGATGGATGATATTATATGTAGTGATGATAGGATGGTTCTATATGTAGTGATGATGGATGGTGTTATATGTAGTGATGATGGATGATGTTATATGTAGTGATGATAGGTTGGTTTTATATGTAGTGATGATGGATGGTGTTATATGTAGTGTTGATGGATGGAGTTATATGTAGTGATGATGGATGATGTTATATGTAGTGATGATGGTTGGTGTTATATGTAATGATGTCGGATGGTGTTATATGTCGTGATGGATGGTTCTATATGTAGTGATGGTGGATGGTGTTATATGTAGTGATGATGGATCATGTTATATTTAGTGATGATGGATAGTATTATATGTAGTGATGATGATGGATGTTATATGTAGTGATGAAGGATGGTGTTATTGAAGATTGTGAAGTGAGATGTAGTGAAGATTGTGAAGTGAGATGTAGTGAAGATTGTGAAGTCAGATGTGGTGAAGATTGTGAAGTGAGATGTAGTGAAGATTGTGAAGTGAGATGTAATGAAGATTGTGAAGTGAGATGTAATGAAGATTGTGAAGTGAGATGTAGTGAAGATTGTGAAGTGAGATGTAGTAAAGATTGTGAAGTGAGATGTAGTGAAGATTGTGAAGTGAGATGTAGTGAAGATTGTGAAGTGAGATGTAGTGAAGATTGTGAAGTGAGATGTAGTGAAGATTGTGAAGTGAGATGTAGTGAAGATTGTGAAGTGAGATGTGGTAAAGATTGTGAAGTGAGATGTGGTGAAGATTGTGAAGTGAGATGTGGTGAAGATTGTGAAGTGAGATGTGGTGAAGATTGTGAAGTGAGATATGGTGAAGATTGTGAAGTGAGATGTAGTGAAAGATTGTGAAGTGAGATGTAGTGAAGATTGTGAAGTGAGATGTATTGAAGATTGTGAAGTGAGATGTAGTGAAGATTGTGAAGTGAGATGTAGTGAAGATTGTGAAGTGGGATGTAGTGAAGATTGTGAAGTGAGATGTAGTGAAGATTGTGAAGTGGGATGTAGTGAAGATTGTGAAGTGAGATGTAGTGAAGATTGTGAAGTGAGATGTAGTGAAGATTGTGAAGTGAGATGTAGTGAAGATTGTGAAGTGAGATGTAGTGAAGATTGTGAAGTGAGATGTGGTAAAGATTGTGAAGTGAGATGTGGTGAAGATTGTGAAGTGAGATGTGGTGAAGATTGTGAAGTGAGATGTGGTGAAGATTGTGAAGTGAGATATGGTGAAGATTGTGAAGTGAGATGTAGTGAAGATGTGAAGTGAGATGTAGTGAAGATTGTGAAGTGAGATGTAGTGAAGGTTGTGAAGTGAGATGTAGTGAAGATTGTGTAGTGAGATGTAGTGAAGATTGTGAAGTGAGAGGTAGTGAAGATTGTGAAGTGAGATGTAGTAAAGATTGTGAAGTGAGATGCAGTGAAGATTGTGAAGTGAGATGTAGTGCAGATTGTGAAGTGAGATGTAGTGAAGATTGTGAAGTGAGATGTAGTAAAGATTGTGAAGTGAGATATGGTGAAGATTGTGAAGTGAGATGTAGTGAAAGATTGTGAAGTGAGATGTAGTGAAGATTGTGAAGTGACATGTATTGAAGATTGTGAAGTGAGATGTAGTGAAGATTGTGAAGTGAGATGTAGTGAAGTTTGTGAAGTGGGATGTAGTGAAGATTGTGAAGTGAGATGTAGTGAAGATTGTGAAGTGGGATGTAGTGAAGATTGTGAAGTGAGATGTAGTGAAGATTGTGAAGTGAGATGTAATGAAGATTGTGAAGTGAGATGTAGTGAAGATTGTGAAGTGAGATGTAGTGAAGATTGTGAAGTGAGATGTAGTGAAGATTGTGAAGTGAGATATAGTGAAGATTGTGAAGTGATATGTAGTGAAGATTGTGAAGTGGGATGTAGTGAAGATTGTGAAGTGAGATGTGGTGAAGATTGTGAAGTGAGATGTAGTGAAGATTGTGAAGTGAGATGTAGTGAAGATTGTGAAGTGAGATGTAGTGAAGATTGTGAAGTGAGATGTAGTGAAGATTGTGAAGTGAGATGTAGTGAAGATTGTGAAGTGAGATGTAGTGAAGATTGTGAAGTGAGATGTAGTGAAGATTGTGAAGTGAGATGTGGTAAAGATTGTGAAGTGAGATGTGGTGAAGATTGTGAAGTGAGATTTGGTGAAGATTGTGAAGTGAGATGTGGTGAAGATTGTGAAGTGAGATATGGTGAAGATTGTGAAGTGAGATGTAGTGAAGATGTGAAGTGAGATGTAGTGAAGATTGTGAGGTGAGATGTAGTGAAGGTTGTGAAGTGAGATGTAGTGAAGATTGTGTAGTGAGAGCTCTAAGCGTCCCGATCCTACTATAGCACTTTCATTAGCCTATTCACATATCACAACTCTATTACCAAACCAGTGCTTGCCTATATCCTTTCTGAACCGGAATTTATCTAATTTAAAGCCATTTGTTCTAGTTATTTCGTTATTACTGAGCTTCAGAACATCTTCCATTTTACCCTTATTAATCCCACTTACCCACTTGTACACCTCTATCATATCTCCCCTAACTCTACGCCTCTCTAATGAATGTAAGCCTAAGCTTTTCAGTCTTTCTTCATATGGAAGGTTTCTAATATTATGGATCATTTTGTCATTCTTCTTTGTACTCTCTCCAAAAAGAATCTATGTCCATTCTACTTGAGACACAGGAACTGAACCCCGCATAATCCATAGTAATGACACACACCTCACTAATGCTGATCAAGTTTCAAGATAACGTCAGCAGTTCTATTTACTCACAGACCATTTTAGATATGAACCCAAGAATCCTGTTTGCCTTGTTGCGAACGCTAATACATTGTTTTCTAGGTTTCAAGTCGTTGCTAACAAATACACCTTGATTTTTTTCACAAACTGAGTTTTCTATTTCCGTGTTACCTAGTTTATACTTAACGTTTGTATTCGTCTTCCCTATCTGTAGTACCTTGCATTTATCACTATTAAAATTCATTTGCCAGTCTACTGACCACTCATGTAAGATATCTAGATCTCTTTGAAGGTGTTCAAAGTCACTGTCTGAATTTATCACTCTCCCCATTTTGGTATCATCTGCAAATTTACTAATCCTACTAGTTATGCCTAAATCAAGATCATTAATGAATATAACAAACAGCAGAGACCTAATACAAATCCTGGGAACTCGCTTTTGACCGCACCCCAGTCTGACTTTAATCATTTATATGCTGACTCTTTGTTTTCCTACCAGTTAACCGCTGACCTAATCCATTTTAATACTGATCCACCTATTCATGTGCTTCTGCCTTCCTTATCCAATCTCTCATGAGGACTCTATCGAATGCTTTACTGAAATCTAAATAAATTATATCATATGACTTATCATTATCTACAGCTTCAAATACTTCTGAGAAAAAGCTAAACAAATTTGTGAGACAAACGTCCTAGGTAGACCGTGCTGAGAAAAGAATGAATTTAGTTGAATGTTTCAAGGTGGCTTCTGATTTTGTAATAATTGACTCTAGCAACTTGCCTATGATTGACGTGAGACTAATGGGACAGTAATTTGATGCTATTGATTTATCACCCTTTTTGAAAATCGGAACTACATTTGCAAGTTTCCAAGCTTCTGGCACTAGGGCCGATTCTAATGACTTATTAAATAAAACTGCTAATGGATTACTCGACTCATCTCTACATTCTTTTAATATTCTAGCATATACCTCGTCTGGACCAGGCGATTTATGAGGCTTCAGTTTGTTAATTACTTTAAGCACATCGTTACTAGTAATATTGATATTCATCAACATATTTTCTATACTGTCGTTATATACCTTATGAACTTCTGGAAACTGTGCTAGGTTTTCATTTGTGAATACGGAGCGAAAATGACTATTAAACGTACTACACATTTCTAACTCATCATCAGTCATTTCTCCTGTCGTAGTTTTAAGGGGACCTATTGTATCTCTAACCTTTGATTTATACAGTTGATAAAAAGCTTTGGGGGTATATTTCGATTCGTTTGCTACCTTGATTTCATAATTTCTCTTTGCTTTCCTAATTTCTGTTTATACCTGTCTTGTTAGGTTCTGATAGTAACCAAGTAAGTGATTTTCGCCTTTCTTAACTTTTCTATATACTCCTTTCTTTTCCCTAGAAGATCTAAGAGTCTATTATTCATCCATTTTGGTTGGTTCCGTATCGATCTGAATTTTCTTTTAGGGATGTGTTTATTTTGGGCATTATTGATTGTCGCAATAAATTGTTCATAAGTAGCTGCTAAATTGAATTCGGGGTTATCACGTCCTAAGTTGACAGTTTCCGGAGGTGTGGGGGGGATTAATCTTTTGACCATAGGGTCATCCCTTAGGTCTCTCCTTATGCTACCGTAATTAGCATTCCTAAAATCCGGGATCAAGGCCGAATTTTCCTTCTTCCTGCCATCCCATATTATGTTAAAATATGTGGCTTTATGATCACTGTTTCCTAGTTCGTCTCCAATCCCAACATCTTTTACTAGATTTTCATTATTACTGAGAACTAAATCGAGGATATTATTTCCTCTAGTGGGCAAGTTTATAAATTTATATATAAAACTATCCTGTACTACTTCTATAAAATCTTCAGATTCATTATCGCTAAGTTGATTTTTCCAATCTATGCCTGAAAAGTTGAAATCGCCTAGAATACATACATTGTTTCTATCAGATGCCTTCTTTATTTCCTCTCATAGCAATTTACCATCGTTCCTACTCAAATTAGGTAGTCTATATATAACACCAATGACTACGGATTCACTGCCCTCACCAATCTCTACCCAAATACTTTCATTGTCGCTATTTGTTTTAATGTTTGATTTATTGCAGCCTTTTAATGACACCCTGATATACACTGCTACACGGCCACCTCAACTTCCTACTCTGTCAAATTTAAATAGGTTATATCCTGGAATATGAAATTCTGCTAAAAAATGCTTGCTGTTTGAATTTATCCATGTTTCCGTTATTGCAATTATATCTATGTTCTCTTGCTTTACTAACAATAGCTGTTTAGTCCATTTTTATTTACCACGAGCTTCTACTAATAGTATAATAAACACTCAATATATTTCTTCGTTTTTCTATCTGTTTTACATTTATTACTTTGATGTTTGTTATTATGACTAACTATATTTTCAGCATTATCTACTTCTGTTTCACTACTTCCCAGGACCTGCTTGTTTTTGACTCCCATTTTCCCAGACCCCTCTCTACTGGCGAAACCCCCCCTTCGGAGTGACAATTTCACGCTCCACGGATGCAGACAACGTCTTTACCCCCTCACGAGACAAGTGTACTCCGTCGCGACAGTACAGGTAGTCGTTGCCATAAAATCGTTGCCCGTCATCAATGAATGCCCAACCATTGTTTGCACAATGTTTTTCCAGTCGGCAATTAATAGCAATTGCCCTGGACAGCCATTCACGACCAACACCTCTTCTAGGCAAGACACCACATACTATCGGGACCCCTCCCCTATCTCTAATCTTCCCCAGCGCCTCCCTATACCTCTTGAAAAGTTCCTCACTCCTAACCTTACCTATGTCGTTTCCCCCACACTAAGACACACTACTGGATTGGTACCCTCCCCTGACAAAACTCTGTCTAACCTCTCGGCTACATGCCCTATCCCAGCCCCTGGAAAACATACCCTAGTCCTACGTTTCCTATCTCTCGCACAAAAAGCCCGATCCATAAACCTCACCTGGCTGAAGATTGTGAAGTGAGATGCAGTGAAGATTGTGAAGCGAGATGTAGTGAAGATTGTGAAATAAGATTATAAAGTAAACTGTAGTAATTGAGGTTAAACGAACGCGGGTTATTCTGTAGTGTATCCGTGTCTTGTTAACGTGGAACCAACATGGCGGTGGTTCTCAATATAGATACGTTATTTTGCCAGGAATTTCTGTCAAAACAAAATATGAATCAACCATATTTAGCCTAAATTAACCTAACGGCTTTATTATATATTCTAAGTTTTTTAAGTTGGATAGATCAGATCAGGTTAGGTTAAGTCAGGTTGGGTTAGGTTAGGTTAGTTTTGTTAATTTTGCCACTTAGAGGCTAGTTTATTGTGCCCCCATACTCATCCTGTCAGCTGTAGCACAGAGAGATTACAAAGTGGTGTTAGATGAGGTAGGTGGTTAAGTTAAGTTTCAATAGGTTAGGTTAGATTATGTCAGGTTGGGTTAAGTTAGGTTAGGTAGGTAATAAGTAGATAGGTTATGTTAGGTAGGTGGGAAAGTTAGGTTTGATTAGGTTAGCTTATGTCAGACGGGGAGGTTAGGTTAGATTATGTCAGGTTAGGTTAGATTATGTCAGGTTAGGTCAGATTACGTCAGGTTAGGTTAGATTATGTCAGGTTAGGTTAGATTATGTCAGGTTAGGTTAGATTATGTCAGGTTAGGTTAGATTACGTCAGGTTAGGTTAGATTATGTCAGGTTAGGTCAGATTACGTCAGGTTAGGTTAGATTATGTCAGGTTAGGTCAGATTACGTCAGGTTAGGTTAGATTATGTCAGGTTAGGTTAGATTATGTCAGGTTAGGTTAGATTATGTCAGGTTAGGTTAGATTATGTCAGGTTAGGTTAGATTATGTCAGTTAGTCAGATTACGTCAGGTTAGGTTAGATTATGTCAGGTTAGGTAAGTAGGTAGAGGTGGGTAAAAAAGGTTAGGTTAGGTCGGCAGGTTTTAGTGTAGGAGCTTAAGTAATCCCGTAAAAATTTCATGTTAATTTTTGACACCATACATTATAATAATCCTTATAAACTATGTTAAGGAACTGTGGTGTCATTTTTTCTGAACGGTTTATTATAAGTTTTATGCCTTTAAAGAAGTTTTATTAAAGAGCGGCGTAATGAACCACAGATGTATTACCATTAAGTCCTAATTAACTTAAAACATGACTAATAACCTATGAACATGTAGTATTATATGATTACAATTTAACATAATATATCATGAATGCTGTTATAATATCATAAGTGTGTTACAAACATGGCTGCTCATATATGCCATCCTGTCTCTGGCAAAGAAGAGATTGCAGTAAGTAAAATTATTTGCTAAAGACAAATACTGGAAATTAAACATATACATATTACCATTATCTGAAAAGCTTAGAACCACCGTTTTATATTTATTAAAAGTTTGTAGTGTTATACATCATGTGTAAACAAGTCACAAGTTATTATTTACGACATTGCTTCAGTCCTCGTCATCAGAGTCTTCTGTGTACAACAGATTCCTTCACCTTGTTTAGGCATTTCTCATCATCTGCTTGACAGTTACACATCTCGGTGCATGTCATGCTATTCTTTCTGATTCTTTCTGTATGAACATGACAATGATCCACATTTCCTGACGCCACATCCACATTTAACAAGTTCTGTGATTGCTTCTGGAGCTGGTGGTTGGTCTGATATTACTAGTATGAAACAGTCATTGTCAATCTTCCAGCCATGCTCTAATTGTGAAAGCATTTCACTGTCTGCATCACAAGACCACAGAAGAGCTTGATACCTTCCTCTCAATATATGATACTTTAGAGTTGCTGCAGTCGCTGGTAGTTCTCCAGCTTCTGCCTGCGTTTTCTTGAAGAGATGCCATCTAAGTTATGACAGTTTAGTGAAAGTCATTCGTGGACAGTAGAGCTTAAATACAAATTCCTTTAGACCAATAAACATGTCTGCTGGAGGGCATTTGGTCTACTCAGCATCTTGAATGCATCTAGGACTTTTGTGTTAGATTTCATCAAAGTGCTCCAACATGCTTTCTTTCCTTTGCCAACAAATTTTCCAATGCAGTCAGATCCTGTGAAGGCATGGAAACCTGTAAGGCTCTCTGCCCAATGTGTCGTCGCTCACCAGTTCCTGTTTTCATACTTGTATTTTCTCCAAGTTGAGGCTGCTTTAATATGCCAAACACATCAGTGTCTGGTGACTTGATATGTACAGTGCTGCCCTTCTGTGATGCATATACTGTATGTCCTGCTTAAGTTCTATAACTTGTGATAGCAATTTGATGGTTGAAGTCTTATTTGCTGCTTTCCACGACAGAAGATTAACCTTGGACATCTTTTCCCAGATGCTCAATGGACCAACAATACGTTTCTTGACAAAATTTTCATAATTTTGTCTTCCAACTTCATATGCACATAGATTGTCATATTTGGCATTTTCTGGCATTACAGCTCCAGTTACCAAGTTTAAAAGAGCATCATTTTTCTGGGATTACAGTCACCAATAACATTGTGTAGCTTCTGTACATCAGCATATTGACGGCTGACAATAGCTGTAGAGAGCTCATGATGTTCTGTTCTTTTGTAATCTTTATGAGTTTGATATTTTATGTAATGAACTTAATTTGAAAACCCAAATGGTAGTATATGATCTTTTATCACCTTAGACACTCTGTGCGTCATGCCTCTCAAGTGATTTTTTTCCTCTCTTACTTCTCTGGACAAATACGACCTTTATCCCATCAGAAAAAATATCACCATATATTTTCTTAATCTACAGGTGCCAAGGTTTAAAATGACGGATGGTGTTAAAAATTAACCTGAAATTTTTACGTGACCACATATTGTCTTGTTGAGTTTCTGAGAGAACTTCACGGCTAAATAGCGCCTCTGTATTGATAGCCGGTACATGTCGTAATATCCACCGCTCATAGTTAAATCTTTATGTCCGTTTATTTTGTCCTAATTTAAGTATCAAAGAGTGTTTTTATTTTTGCTATCTTAAGTATCTTTTTTCCTCACTCTTGCTATCTAAGTAGCATGTTTTTTCATTTTAATCATCAACCATATTTTTGTTTTCATTATAAAATGTGATTGATATAGACAACAGAAGTAAATATCAGCTGGAGGTCGTAAACGAAGCTGATGTGAAGTATTTTGACTCACTGTTCCCACGAACTAATTGCTTCTGTGGTTTATACCGAAGAAATAAAACCGTCAACGAACCATCCGATTCAAATGTGTCTTAGGCGATACAGGGTGTTTAGGCGTCATTCTGATACCAAGAATGACTTTGTGTACTGTGGTGAAGCTGGGGGTAGGATAGGGTTGGGTTGGGTTGGGATGGGTTAGGATTACGCATGTGTGGGTATATTCTGTCGCATTTTATAGGTATCTTGCGTCTTTCTCTTTATTCCTTCTTTATCATGAGTATCTGTGCTTATTAATACACCACCTCGCAGGATAGTGGAAGAGGAATGGATAGTAACGAGATAATATTCTTCTTACATATACCTTAGCTTGATTACAGGTAACACCAGGTAGAAGTTACGTGACTCTTAAGAGTTTTCCTCGACTTGGCTGATTCAACTGTAAGACTTGCTGTATTTATCCTTATTAAAATCCTCCACCTGTAAGACCCTCCACTTGTAAGATTCTCCACCTGTAAGACCCTCCACTTGTAAGACTCTCCACTTGTAAAACCCTTTATGGATTTGAAATACCTTCTCGTCTTGACTCCACTAGTACTGTACACACCCTCTCTAGCCTTAGTTTACAGTAATGTTGAAGTATATAATGAAGACTCACAGCTCATGGGTTAGAAAAACAAAAGATGCTTGTTTTATTTATATATTTATTTATAGCTTATTTTAGAATCCCCGAAAGTTAGAACAAAATGGCTGACGGGACTCACAAGCGGGCGATGTTTACAGTATGGACCAAGAATAAAAATAAATGAAAAATAAAATAAATAAATCGTAAATTGGTGCATTGTTTCTCCAGGGGTAATTATAGAAGTACAAATGTTCTCCAGCAGTGGGTAACGATCATAGCCACGTATAGAGCTTCTAACGCAGGTTGATTGATAGAGATGCATTACCTGGAGTTAGTGGGTTACAGGGGCCTCCTACACGATAATATTAAAGGTGTTTTTTTCCTTCTGTTTGTGGCACTTGAGGTGTTTAGGTTAGGTTTAATTAAAATGGTTTAGTTAATATAGTTATATTACGATAAGTTAAGTTGAATTTAGAACTTTTGATTTGCATATATCGTGTTTTAGAAGGATTTGTTAGCTAATAAGTTTAATTTGGATAAGTTTAGTTTAATTTAGATCATTTGATTTTACAAGGTCGTATTATAATGACTGGGAACCATATAGAAAACTGTTAGAGAAGTAAATATTTCTACGGCAGTGAATGAGTAAGTCAATAAGTGGTGTATAGAGCTGCTAACGCAACTTAAACGGTATATACTGCACATTATATGTTATCAGAGCTTTCCTGTTGTACGTAACCGCCTCCGTCAAAGTGTCTTACTGGCTCATGTGAAGATTAGCCTCTAGTTTATTTAACCTCAAGATTAACTACACTGGCACTGCCTGACCGGACCTGACCTGACCTACCCTACCCTACCCTACCCTACCCTACCCTACCCTACCCTACCCTAATTCCAACCTGCCCAACTTAACTCCCAAGTAGCTTAGGGTTAATCATTAGTTGGAAATAAGCTGGGAGTGGTTAATCAGGTATCTATCTTAATTAACAATTTGGTCAGGTGAGGCCTTCTCATCTTAATACTCGAGAGCAGGAGGAGGAGGACTTGCTTACATCTACAGATCATCGTCAACCAAGGCAGATATTGAATACCTTTTGTTTACCTTCGTGGCTTAAGAACACATCTTAACACTATAAGACTATTCGCCTCAATACAATAATACAGTAATTGATTATTGTATTCTAATAAAATTTACTGTGTATCTTGTGAACCAGATTTATTGTTTGACCTTAGTGAATGAGAAACTGGTTGAGGTGTATTGTGGTAAACATCCTTAAGAGCAGCTCTGTGTGTTCTTACGACCTCAAAGTAACACAAAAGGTAGCCAATATCTACCCTTGATCAGTCACTTTATGTAGATGTCAATTGTGTCATTTTTCTAGACTTAGTGCCCCCTGAAGGAGAAAGTAAATACAATGTTGATATATTTTGGTCACAACACACATTAGTAGATTATTTTTCCTTTTTAACTAAATAATTAACACTATGAAGCTAACTAATTATATAACTCAAAGATGGTAACCAATATGGCGTCGATATTGTTTACATACTCTATGATAAATAGATGTATTGTCTGTTTAATTTTAGGGAAGAATTTAATT
>NW_024713397.1:0-14126 GCF_018991925.1 Homarus americanus | reverse complement strand
AAAAGGAGGGAGGAAAAGGTTTCAGGACGGCCTCATCAGTACTGAGAAACCCTCACTTCCGGGGACTGAATCCTTTTACTGAGCCAAAAATCCTATCGTTGAAAAAAGAATTCTTAGTATCATGATATAATTTATCTTAACTCTAGCCTCTCTTAACCTAACCTAACCTAACCAAACCTAACATTTTTCTTTTCAATTCAGAATTTCTGGTAAAAATCACTTCCGGGAGCATCTGGTCACTTCCGCGGTCT
Source organism: Homarus americanus (assembly GCF_018991925.1). NCBI lineage: Eukaryota > Metazoa > Arthropoda > Malacostraca > Decapoda > Nephropidae > Homarus > Homarus americanus. Next base: position 13,875 of record NW_024713397.1, on the reverse strand, counting down.
GTACCTGTTGTCACTGTCCTCTTTCACTACTGTCCCCTTGAGGTCACTGTCTCTCTTCTCTCTCTCCTCCTGTCTCTCCTCTTCCACTACTACTGTCTCTCTCCTCTCGTTACTACTGTCCCCTTGAGGTCACTGTCTATTTCCTAATTCCTGATCATTCCTCTTCCATTACTACTGTCTCTCTGTCCTCGCTGCTACTGTCTTACTTCCGTCACTGTCTGTCTGTGGAAGTTTTCTCGCTTGCCCTCTGTCAACTAGAAATTTGGGTCACCGAGAAGGACAGAAGTGTTAAAATAAGTGAATCTGTCTGTCTGTCTCTCTATATCGACGGCTCCACCACCTTGTTACCTGCATCTGGTAGCCTTCTGCAGTAGTCTGAAGATGAACTTAGGAAAGATGGAAGGAATGTTTATAAATATATATGCATGGAAGGAAGATGTAGATTGTGTATATATATAAACATTGACTAAGAAGATGGATGTAGTATGTGTTAATATAATGTTTATATTGAGATTGTTAACATGTTGATATGTCTGTGTTGTGTTTATAATCTACATCTCGTACGTGTAAACACTAGAGAGGATAGAGGATGTGTTTGATTAGTGTTTAAGTCAACATAAGTTGGTCACAATATATAGTAGAGGACAGCACTAGGATCCCGCTTCCTCTATCAAGGAATAAACAATTGAAATTGAATTGAATTGACGCCGCAACCCCAGTACCTATATCAAATACTGTACACACGAGTCATACACAGTACCTCTCTCTCTCTCTCTCTCTCTCTCTCTCTCTCTCTCTCTCTCTCTCTCTCTCTCTTTCTCTCTCTCTTCTCTCTCTCTCTTTCTCTCTCTGTCCCCCTCTCTCTTTCTCTCTCTCTCTCTTTCTCTCTCTCTGTCCCCCTCTCTCTTTCTCTCTCTCTCTCTGTCACGTCGAGACACAGGCAAAAACTCACTAGTCATATTAGGTTAGGTGAGGTGAAGTTAGGTTAGGCAAGGTGAGGTGTGGCGAGGTGAGGTTAGGTTAGGCTAGGTGAGGTGTGGCGAGGTGAACGTTAGGTTAGGCTTGTCTTGTGAAGTTTTGTCCAGTGAGTTATGTCCAAACAACCACCCTCCTCCTCCTCCTCCTCCTCCTCCTCCTCCTCACCTCCCCTCCTTCTCTCCTTCTCCTCCTCCCCTCCTTCTTCTCTCCTCCTCCTCCTTCTTCTCTCCTCCTCCTCCTCCTCCTCTTCCTTACCAAAACCAATACCCTGGGATCGTCTTCCTTCTTGGAATTCTTGAAGGATGGAGAAATATCATGAGAATTTGTAGACGACGAGAAACAGGGAGGTGGAAAAAAAGGAGAGGAGAAGAAGGAAAAGGAATAAAGGAAGAAGGAGGAAATGATTGAAGAGGAGAAGAAAAGATAAAAAGAAGAAAGGGAAAGGAAGAAGAAGAGGACGAATTTGAAGTGCAGAAGAAAAGGAAAAAAAAAAGTGGAAAAAATGAGAAGGAGAAAGAAGAATCGAAGGGGAAAGACAAGAAAAAGGATAGAATAAAAGGAATAAGGAAAATAAAAAAATAGAGAAAGCGGAAATGGGAGGATACTGAAGAGGAGAAAGATGGAAAAAATAAATACTCAAAGATAATTAATCGTACATGAGAGAGAGAGAGAGAGAGAGAGAGACTAAAAAAAAAATACAAACGCCTCCCTCAAGAAATAAATCCCTTCAAAAAATCCCCAGCAACTTTAAACAGAACAAGAGAAATAAACAAAACAATCCACATATGGTAAAGACATCCATCAACCAGGTCAGGAGAGGCATACACACACACACACACACACACACACACACACACACGTCTAACTAAACGAAGTCCATAAACAAACAAGATTCCAGCGTCCGGGTCATATTGTTACCGGGTGCAATAAAGCCAGGTCATATAGTGTGGGGGAATTATAAAGAAAGTGTGGGGGAATTATAGGGAACTGTGGGGGAATTTGGGAGACTGTGGGAGAATTATCGGGAACTGTGGAGGAATTAATACAGTATTGTGGGATAAAAGATCGAACTGGGACACACACACACACACACACACACACACACACACACACACACACACACACACACACACACACACACACACACACACACACACACACACACACACACACACACACACACACCTTCAACTCTCGCGTGCCGTTCATTAATGTATTTACCCTGCTTGTATTATCTCAGTGGAATTTCTTTAAACCCTCCAGTCAGTTTAGTAGAGCAGTCATGGTCCGTCTACGTACTAATTTCCTAATACAAATATAATTATCATACAATTATATTTAAGTCATTTGGATTATATATTTTCTGGTTTTTTTATTCTCTATAATTCGTTTCTTTGTTCTGTTTTTGTTCTGGTGAGTCATGTTGTTGTTCTTATGTGACTTCTTTGTTGTTGTTGTTCTTTGTTTGGTTTCTTGTTTGTGTTTCTTTTAGTATTTTTTGTTCTTTGTTGTTATTATTGTTATTCTTCTTCTTCTTGTTTTCATTCTTCTTCTTCATTTTATTGTTAGTGTCTTTGTTATCCATCCTATCCTTTTTTTTTTTACTTAAATCATTCTTCTTTGTTTTTTTTCTATACCTTATACTTTCTACGCTTCCTTATCCTCATTAACACACTCATACTCTTCTCCCTTATACTTAACTGACTCCACTACTACACAACACACCATTGTCATTCTACTGTGCGGTGTCTTCTCATTCAACACATCAAAGAGCCTTGGACACCCACTCACAGAGACGTGTAGTAATATTATATGACTTCTATGAAACACAGGTGGGCAAGGTGTAACTAGAAGGTAATTAAATGGCTGATTGTTGTAGCGTGTGTGGTGTGTGTGTGTGTGTGTGTGTGTGTGTGTAATTCAGTTTCTTGGAGGCCGTTGAAAGAATGGGAGGTTGTGATGTTGTGTCGTGTGGGTGGTAGAGATGATTAGAGGTCGTGTGGTGGAGAAGGTGTTGCTGGTAGAGGTAATTAGAGGTTGGGTGGGAAGTGGTGACGTGTTTTGTGTATGATAGTGCAGTTGGTGTGGAAGGAATCTTTTAAGTGGTTATTTTAATGTATTTTTGTATGTTATTTTTATATAATTCATTGAGAACCTTGGTTGAATGTAGTTCTATGTCATCCAATAAGGAAAAAAGTTATTAAGGTAAAAATCAGAAAGACGAGAAGCAAAATAATAACACAAACTTTCTCACCTCTAATGTATGATATCACCGAAAGTAAAAGTTTATAGAATTTCCACAAACAAGAGTATTATACCATGCAATTGTCATTTCTCACCGAATTATAAAACACCCCCCCCCCCCAAAAAAAATAATAAATAAAAGACTGATAAATATTTAAGTCTCTCATTTGACTCTTCTAGGTTCTTAATTTTCAACATTTCGTACTACAAAAACTATCTATAGGAGACAAAAAATAGATATCTGTCTTTGTCGAGGCTAAAATAGACAAACAAAAGAATAAATAAAAAAAAATACGAACCCAAAACACATAACCAGGAAACATGAGATATTAAGATACATAGTATTAGTGAATCATATTTCTTAGTGTTTCGTGAGATCTTACCTCGATGAACTTCCCCAGCCTTGTGAAAAATACCTGGGCGAGAGTGTGTGTGTCTCGCTTCGCTGTGAGTGCGTCGCCTCCCTTCGACAAATAATGCACTTAGAGCAAGTTTCCTCATCCCTCCCTCCTTCTCCCTTCTCCCCACCTCCCTTCCCTCCCTGTTCACCCTTGCTTGTCCTCCATCTGGGTTGGAGTGGGAGGTACACGAGTGAAGGATCACCTGAAGATTAACTAACCTTACACTACACTTGAGGAAGGGTTAATTTAGGTCCGTTCACCTTTATTTATATACCTCTCTCTCTCTCTCTCTCTCTCTCTCTCTCTCTCTCTCTCTCTCTCTCTTCTCTCTCTCTCTCCAAGACAACAAGACCTGCTTCTTAAGAAAAACACAGAGGCGATGACGGAATATGAGAAGTGTGTTAAGTGTACGTTGAGTGTGTTGAGTGCGTGGTGAGTGTGTGCTGAGTAAAATAAGAGTATTCAAGGCGTGTTGAAAGTCCGTAGAGTGCGTTGAGAAAGTGTTAGACATGCTGAGGGTATTACGAGATGTGTGTGTGTGTGTGTGTTGAAAGTGTGTTGAGTTTGTGTGTGAAGAGACCATAAACTGAGAATGTGTTCAGAGCTCACTTATTTACGGTGTGTGTGTGTGTGTATATGTGTGCGTGTGCGTGTGTGTGTGTATCAATATGTTTATGTGTGTAGTGTTGAGACATAAACACAACCCTCACCAACATAAGGCACACCACAAACGTCATTAGTACACGCGAAAATACGACCTTGGTTCCTCTGCTCTACTGACACACTATAGCTCAACCACAGTGGTAGATTCCTAAGTCACGAAGGTTTGGAAAATACAATGTGGATCTGCAGTTGTTCAAGGCAGTGCAGTCTTCAGAAATGCACACCTTAGCTCATAAAATGTACGTGTGTGTGTGTGTGTGTGTGTGTGTGTTACAACTGAGTGGACATGGTGGAGCCCTCGACGTAGACAAGTGATCATAAGACACGACACGACACGACAACCTGCAGTAGAAAGGGCCTTAAATAATCTTATTGTAAATTGCTATACTGTACAAAGCTTACCTTCCCTAGCCTACTCCCACTTGAGCTCCCACACCCTTGAGCCCAAGTACAAGTTGTAATGGTCCAATAAAATAAACTTGCCAATAGCATCGTCTATGTTGGTTAAATAAAAAAAAAATATTGTTAAATGATATATGTATTTGGTCACGAAAGACCCGGAGGCTCCATGTGTGTGTGTGTGTGTGTGTGTGTGTGTGTGTGTGTGTGTACCACCCTCCATCACCGTTTCCTCACATATCAAGGGCTGGACTACACCATAACAGAAGCTGGACAGTATTGCACCAGGAAATACCACACTCTGTAGGCTGGCGAGATAAAATGTTGTGAATGGAATATATGCCTGATTAACACTGGGCTGAAGGGAGGGGGTGGTGTAGGGAAGCTCTCGTGAGGATGTCTGAAGCAGTGTGGCGGAGGAGATAGTCTGCCCCCAGAAAGTCTAAGAAGAAAAGGTCGACACACGAACTGTAAGTAAAATTAAATACGGAAAGATATACAGGGTGTCCATAAATGATTACCCTAAAACAATATGCTCTCATGTTTTAATCAGGGTGATGATCATTTATGTACACCCTCTATATATTACACTGGGCTGCATTTGAAAGAAATTCATGAGGTGCGGGGTTTCTTAGCTGATTCTTTATGTATTTTGCGTGCTTATTCCAAAAATGCCATTCATTTTGCCCAATCAGGTCAGATTTTTATGCTATGGGAATTAGGAGAAAATCAAAATTCTTAAATATGATGTCAAAATTTTTATGCAAAATATATCATAAGAAATGTAACCACAACACATAGGACCAAAATATGTCAACTACATAGATGCCTTTACAGTTAGACATGCATAAATGGCTGTCGCAGAGAATTTCTTTGGTGGTTGGTGTCTGGGGCGTCCCGTTTCAGACACCAACAGTAGTCGGCGAGCATGTTGGTATCCCATATCCCAGCGACCCTGGTACCGCTCCTCCATTACACGGATATCTTGATGGAAGCGTTCTCCTTGTCCCTCACTCACATCACCACAGTTCTCTGGAAAGTAGTCCAAGTGGGAGCTGAGGAAGTGCATCTTGATGGACATGCGTGCACCAAGAACTTTGTAGCTCAGAAGTAGGTCCTCAACAACTCGTTCATACTCTGGACTTCTGTAGTTGCCAAGAAAATTGGAGACAATAGACTTAAAGGCATGCCAGGCTTTCTTCTCATTTGCATCCATGCTGCAATCAAACTTGGGATCTTTGAAAAGCTCTCTGATCTGAGGGCCATCAAAAAATCCTGCATTCAGCTTTGCCTCACTGACTTTTGGAAATTTTTCTTTCAGAAAATTGAAAGCCTGGTTTTTTTGTCCAGTGCCTTTACAAAGTTTTTGAACAGACCGAGCTTGATGTGCAGTGGCGGAAGAAGAATGTTCTGTGGATTCACCAGAGCATGGGCAACAACATTGTGAGAACCTGGAGTAAGTCCACTTCTTGCAGGCCAGTCACGTTGCATGTAGTGCTGCTTGTCTGTTCGACTGTCCCACAGACAGAGGAAACATGCCATGTACCACCAGATGAAAAAGAAATTTAATTGTGAAAAAATATATGTAAAAAAACACGGACATATACTCTTTTCCTTTTGCTTCAAGGAGGACATTTAAATGGCCGGCGAGCACGTGGGTGTATTTAAATGCATCGTAAGGGCATTAAAACTGACCGAAATCTTTTCTGTGAGGCTTGCCAATGTCTCGGATGATTTTTTTAATGAACGAACATGAGGACCCCATTTTGAGCGAAAAATGCCAATATTTTACCTGAATCTCCGCTTAAAATGCTATAGCACAAAATTCTGACCTGATTGAGCAAAATGGATAACATTTTTGAGATCAGCATGCAAAATACACCCAGAAAAGCTTAATAATACACAAACCTCCAAAACTATGCAGGGCAGTGTTATTTAGTGCAGAAATTTTAGTTAGATCCAGGTGTTGTCGTCAAAATAACTCACAACAAAGGTGGTGCTGCTTCTAACCTGTTAATTTAATTTTAGAAGATATTTCCCCCCTTGCTATTTATAGTCATTTCCTCTTTCCTCCATCACGGTAAACGAGTATGACTACCATGACACGTCTTTGCCTCTCCTCATCACAATATCTTAAGCACGGAATAATTTTTCTCTCAACCCACAAGACTCCACAAGACACCACCATCTTCTTGCTGTAAAATGTATACAATATCCTCCCCCGTCAATATACACGCTATCTTGTCTCTCTCTCTCTCTTCTCTGATTACGCTGGGGATAAACATCTGGTCAACATAAACTCATCATACCAAAACTTTCCCTGTTAAACATTAGCTCATCATACCTGAAACTTTCCCTGTTAAACATTAGCTCATCATAACTGAAACTTTCCCTGTTAAACATTAGCTCATCATACCTGAAACTTTTCCTGTTAAACATTAGCTCATTATACCTGAAACTTTCCCTGTTAAACATTAGCTCATCATACTTGAAACTTTCCCTGTTAAACATTAGCTCATTATATCTGAAACTTTCCCTGTTAAACATTAGCTCATCATACCTGAAACTTTCCCTGTTAAACATTAGCTCATCCTAACTGAAACTTTCCCTGTTAAACATTAGCTCATCCTAACTGAAACTTTCCCTTTTAAACATTAGCTCACCATACCTGAAACTTTCCCTGTTAAACATTAGCTCATCCTAACTGAACTTTCCCTGTTAAACATTAGCTCATTATACCTGAAACTTTCCCTGTTAAACATTAGCTCATCATACCTGAAACTTTCCCTGTTAAACATTAGCTCATTATATCTGAAACTTCCCTGTTAAACATTAGCTCATCATAACTGAAACTTTCCCTGTTAAACATTAGCTCATTATATCTGAAACTTCCCTGTTAAACATTAGCTCATTATATCTGAAACTTTTCCTGTCAAACATTAGCTCATCGTAACTGAAACTTTCCCTGTTAAACATTAGCTCATCCTCACTGAAACTTTCCCTGTTAAACATTAGCTCACCATACCTGAAACTTTCCCTGTTAAACATTAGCTCACCATACCTGAAACTTTCCCTGTTAAACATTAGCTCATCATACCTGAAACTTTCCCTGTTAAACATTAGCTCATCATACCTAAAACTTTCCCTGTTAAACATTAGCTCATCATACCTAAAACTTTCCATAAACAGCTTATTAGCTCATCATGGCAAACTTTCCCTATTAAACGTATGTCCTTACTGGAAACTTTCCCTGTTAAACATACATTCTTTTACCTTCATCTATGTTATTTCGTATTTTATTTTATTTGTAATCGAGTTAAACGCCTTACACATTCACCTCGCCCTCAGCACTCACCAAATTACCGCGTCTGTAGTGCCATGTTTCCTTCCTCCTCCCTCCTCTCATTCGTGTAATGGCTTTAATACTGCACCTGGCCACTACCTTGACACACGGCCCGCCCTCCTTCCTTGTAGTAGCAGCGCAGATGATAAATGGAAACACGGCCATTCTGTGTCTCCTCTCCTTCAAGAAATATTTTACCCCCATTACTGATGTTGATGGCTGGGGTTTTGTTGCTTTTGTTTCTTTCGGGGGGCTCCTTTTCTACCTTTTTTCGTGGAGTTTCTTGTCTCTGATGGCCATACTTTTTTGCCCAAAGTCTAATACTACCACGGTCGTTCTCTTTCTCTCTCTGGAAATATTAAAAAAAAAATCGGCCACTTTTATCCATTATCTCTCCTTTATCTTCCCTCCATCTCACCCTAAGAGGATCGACACAACACCCCACCCCCCCCCACCAACACTCTCTTATTTTAAGTTAAAAGTCCTGGTTAACTTCTTCCCGAGCTCCTAATTTTGTTTTGTTTTACCTAATCACATGTATAAATTTCCTTCCTTCCTCCTCCTCCTCCACTTCTTCTCCTTCCTCCTCTTCCTCCTTTTCCTCTTCCTCCTCCTCCTCTTCCCCGTACAGCCTCTCGTGGATTTTCTCAGGATTTCCTTACTCACGCAACCTCCTACAACACTAACCGAACCTAACCTAACCTAACCTACAACTATGCTAACACCTCCTCGACGTCTCCTCCAGCGCCCTCCTCTCATCTTCATTAAACTTTTTCCAGACCCTTTCCCCATCTCTCTTGTTCCACATATAAAACACTCCTCCCGCTGGTCATACTCTGCTACCATTGCTTCTCACACTCTCCCCTCCTCAATTCTCACGGAAAACTTCCTCCCAATGGCTGCACCACCTGGAAATCAATTGAATTTGTTCTCTATTCGTTCATTTTAGACAACTCTATATCTCTCTCTTTCTATTTTCTTCCTCTTTTTCTCTCTTTCTCTTTCTATTCTCTCCTTCTCTCTCTTTTGCTTTTGCCGACATAGTCATCTGAGAAGAAAATTTTAAGAAGAAAAAACACTCAATGTAACTTTGCTTACAACTTGCCATCTGACACTTATACCATAGACCCACACTGCCCTAACCTAACCTAACCAAACCTACCGCCCTTCCTGCTCTCGACACACTGACCTCAGAAGTTAACCAGCTAGAATGAATGGCAGGAAATGACCTAAACGTTAACTGCTGATGTTCGTAAGTCAGCAAAACGTATCAAGATTTCAAACGCCATTTCACTGCAGTTTGAGTCTGAGACGAATTTTCCCCACACTGAGAAGACATTAAGGTGTTGTCAGGCGGGTTGGTGGATTATGACCTGATTAAAGTTACCATATGTAGCCAATAAATGCGATAGTGTAATAGTGGTGCTCATTTGCATACGAATAGTAATTATAATATGGTCAAGAATAGTTAGGAAATGATCGTTTATACAGACAAACAGTCAAACTTACGGAGGGATAAGGTATTAGCATCAAGAAGAGTGACAGACAGACAGACAAAAAACTAGACGATTAGACACGCAGATAGTTACATATTAAACAGACAGACGACCAGAGAGAAGGAAATGCAACAGAGAGACAGATAACAACATAAAAGACGGGTAAAGAAGACATAGATGCCGCGTGTGTGTGTGTGTGTTTACTTATTCTCAACATCTCCTTATTTTCATTCACCTTCGTTGTATCTTCCAGTACTCGTAAATTTCACTCCGTAAGCATGTGTTGAACTCGAGGAAAAATCTTCACTACTCACAGTACACTTTAGTCACCTGTCAGAACACGTAAAGGTTTTATATATATATATATATATTTTTTTTTCTAATTTCTTTTCCTTTACATTACAGGGAGTGAGAAATTCACAGCTAGGATTAAATTCCACGCGACCTTAAATAATCCAAAACCCGTAACGTAAGACTATGATGTGTCCGTCAAAAATGCTCAAATTTAATCACGAATGCTAGGATTAGTAAACCAAGGGCAAGAATTTATTCGTACATTCAGGAATTAACGCCAACATGATGGGAGTACCAGGTGTAAATAAGCTTCAAAAGAGTGAATTTTCAGTTAGAATTAGAACACATCAGAATTTATTTGTTAGAATTAGTAGAAATAAGTCAGAATTTACAAGTCTAGTTCAGCTAAGACGTAACTGAAGCCTTGCTGGTGTTGTCATTACCTGAACGATATGTGGAGACGGATCTATCTATCTCACACACACACACACACACACACACACGATGACCTACACCTGTGAAACTGATCAAAAGCTTGAGTGTGTTTGGGAGTCTGTGTTTGAGAGCTACTCTGATTACCTCTCTCTCTCTCTCTCTCTCTCTCTCTCTCTCTCTCTCTCTCTCTCTCTCGTTCTCTCTCTCTCTCTCTCTCTCTCCCTCTCTCTCTTCAACCGTGAAAGTGACTGACTGACGAACTGCCTTTGATGGTCATTGTGAATGCTTGTGCGGTTGCCTGTGTGTGTGTCCCATCTCTCTGCCTTTATGATTTTCTTCCTCTATATCTGTCTCCATTTTGTCTTTCTTTGTGTCTCAGTTAACCTTTGTCGACTATTGTTCTCTCTCTAATTTTCTGTATGTGTGTGTGTGTGTGTCAGTCATTATGTTTGAAACTGATCAGAGGTGAAAGCTCGTTTGATTGGCAATTTGAGTGCTGGTTTAGTTACTCTCTCTCTCTCTCTCTCTCTCTCTCTCTCTCTCTCTCTCCTCAGACACAACAACTTAAAGTTGAGCTCCTGGGGAATTGCGTCTTTTGATCTGCCTTCCCTCTGATTCAGCGACCTTTGAGAATTCCAGGTGGAATTTTAATGACGATCGAAGCAAGTCATGTAAACATTATCTCTGGTAAAGTAAATATCACGGCTGGTTTTAGTTCCACGACCTCTCCACTGCTATATTTATCCTAGTAGTATCGAAGAAAATGTTTAATATACTATAACTTATGTATAAACTGAATATAGTACTCTTATATACACTCCAAAAAAAAGTATCGATATAAAATAGTGTTGAAAAAATATGACACAACGGACGAAGGATTTTGAAAACCCTACCGAGACAACAGGAGTCAGTGTTCATTTTGAAATTCATCGATCACCTCAAGTACAGATAGGTTTTGTGAATGACGATCACCTCAAGTACGGATAGGTTTTGTGAGTGACTGTGATTTGAAGTGTAGGATGGTAGAAAAAAAATGATCTTTATCGTTGTATGTGGGAAGTAATCTATTGTGAAGATATGGGTACACAACAACACAACAAGAGGTGGTAGGTAACCAATGCATATAAATGAATAACTATATGTGCTAATGATGTGAAGAAAATAAATAGATAATATAAAAAAAGATAAAGTGTTTTTGCATTATATTTTTCATCCTTGGCTGACTCACCTATAGACGTTCATGGTGTGTGTGTGTGTGTGTGTGTGTGTGTGTTTATTCCTTCCCAACCTTGACATAAATGGATTTTCAATTGCATTACCTGATTCCGTTTGTTCAAGACTCTCGTATTAAAGGGAATTCGTTTATCCATCAAATTACACACAGGTGAATGGGAGCAGTGTAGTACCTTTCCCGGTAGCCGTTTAAGAGAAAGAAAGAAAGAAAGAGAAAGAGAGAGAGAGAGAGAGAGAGAGAGAGAGAGAGAGAGTACTTCACCCCCCACAAAAGACAATGCGCCTTGAGTGACTCTTGAGACTGAACAAGAGAGGAGAACACAGCCACCAGGTCCTGCCAGACACAAGAGTTTATGAGTCACCAGGTAGGGCCGGTCCGCTGGTACCTGGTGACCTTCAACTGGTGACCCTCAACTACCGGTGAATAATAAATGACCTTAAATTAGCAATAAAGGTTATAGGAATATTTACATTGTTGATTTCAGAGAGAGAGAGAGAGAGAGAGAGAGAGAGAGAGAGAGAGAGAAAACTTTAAATCAGAAAGTTTGGTAAATGGAGAGACATTTTCACTTCCGGTTTTGTATGTTTAATTTAATTGTTTTGTTCACACACACACACACACACACACACACACAAGGAGATTGGTAAACGTAAACCTCATTAGTATAAACCAACTGGCCAGAACACATACCAGACGACTCCAAGAATTCCAAAAATTATCGAGATCAGAAAGTTTGGATTCTTCGTGTGTCGTCCTGGAGAGAAAAATCTTAATTATATTGTTACGAACCCCTCCACCCAGCACTACGAACCACGCCATCTATTGTCTTGATCTACCTACCCAGCACCACGAGCAACGCCATCTAGGGACGAGACACGAGTATGACTCGTCTTAGTTAACACTCCGGGGTTTCCCTTCTCCATATCCTGGTTGTTGCGTCACTTCCTCCAAGTCTTTCTTTGTGAGCTCCAATTCGAGGAGAGAGGACTTGGCTCTGGGAAGTGACCACAGGATCATCTATCCTCTAAACCTACGGTGCAGTGACTACCTACCGTCTTCTACAATACTCAGCCTTACTCGTCAGCCATCTCAGCTCCTCACTTAAGTATTTGTATCTTGTATTGCCTCCCCCACGTCCACTTGCTTCAAAATTGTTTATGTTGTATTAATATGTATATACTGTTAATGTTTAGGTTAAGTTTGGTTAAGGGTAATTTATAAGCTGAATATTTTGTTAAGGGATTTATGGTACTTTATTATACACAACGAAAACTCGCATCCTTTGTCTACCCTTTTATAGTCCGATTGTCTTTGTTTTTTGTTTTTTTGTTACCTGTTGGGATCTGGGTAGACGTATAACTATATTCGAAATCCCCAACTCGTAACAATATGTTGATGATGAAAGTTGTATCTTGTTTACCTGTCGTGACGCTGAGGAAGAGACTATATTTAGAGGGGAAATATTTGTCTAAGAGTTTAATAAGCAATTGTGTATATAATTTGTGAATGAATGAAAAAATAGTAAGAACATGTAATGATGTGTGTGTGTGTGTGGTTGAGTGTATATAACGCTCCCCTCCTCTCCTAAAGTTTGCTGGTTCGTGTTGAGGGCACCCCAGTCCACCCAGCTGTGAATGGGTACGTAACATTATAGTCAGAGAGGTACGGGGGGGAAAAAGCCTAAGTGTATTGTACGCTATATCCGTACTCCTTCATGTTTACTGGATCTACTTTCATTTTCTTATAATTGACAATTGTTTTCCCCTTGTCAATCAACTTGTTTTCATTTACCAATTTCATGATCACTGGAAATATCTAACTGTTTCCCTTCATTTTAATCGGAATAGTTCCCATTATTTTTTTTTGGGGGGGTGGAGGGTTCTTAACACTTATTACTTTTAAACCATTTAATTTCACAATTTCTTTATTCTTCCAACTCGACATTGACATCTGTATCTCCTCTCTCTCTCCCTCTCTCTCTCTCTCTTAGATATATTTACCTCTACCCATGACAGTATTCTACCTAGATCAATGTTTAAGTCAGAGTTACATCTGTTCCAATATTTTATTCTTCCTGCATAGTCCTTCATTACGTCGACGGCTGCTCGCGTGGTAGCTATAGAGATAAATCTTGGGTGTCATAAGCAGACATAAGGACCACGCGAATAGATGAGACACAACTACAATAAACGGCTACCCTCTTGAACCTTGCACCGGGGCAATAACTGCAACATATGAGGCTCCTGCAGCAATACAAGTGGGAGTGCCATTGAGGGAGAGGTGAGGGCAGGGGAGAGGTGAGGGCAGGGGCAGGGGAGAGGTGAGGGCAGGGGAGAGGAGAGGGGAAGGGAAGGGAGGGGAGAGGGGAGGGGAGAGGGGAGGACAGGG
>NW_024713396.1:0-7072 GCF_018991925.1 Homarus americanus | reverse complement strand
GGTGATCCTGTAGGTGCAGTGGCAGCAGATGGTGGTAGTGGACTGTGGGGGAGTTGATCCTGTAGGTGCAGTGGCAGCAGGTGGTGGTAGTGGACTGTGGGGGAGGTGATCCTGTAGGTGCAGTGGCAGCGGGTGGTGGTAGTGGACTGTGGGGGAGGTGGTGGTAGTGGACTATGGGGGATGTGATCCTGTAGGTGCAGCAGCATGAGGTGCAAGGTGGACTGCAGGGTGACGGTGGAGGCCGCCGTGGGGGAGGATGTGGTACTGTAGTCGTAATTCATAGTACATCCTTCACGGGACAATTAACGTCGCACCTTAATAACACCTGAACCACCACCACCTACCTCCCCGGCCCGCCTCCACAGCCTCACTCGGGTTTTGGTTGTCCCAGCCATTGTTTAATTCGTGTCTTATTATCTCAGGTATTGTTTCAGTCGTTTTTTTGTTTTGTCCCAGCCTTTGTTTGACGAGTTTCTTGTTTAACTCGTAATTTGTCTTTTGTCTTGTTTACTTTATTTACATTTTCAGTTATTGCTTCATATCCTGTATAGTTCACATTTGATCTCCTGCTCTGTTTGATGCGCTTTTTGTTTACATCCTGTCTTGTATATGTGGTTTTATTTTCCTGTTAACGTGTGTCTTGTTTGCCTTACACCTTGTTTTATTATTACTATTTTTATCTAGTAATTTATTTTGTACTTTGTTTAACTTGTTTCTTGTGCTATGTTATAATATTTTGTCGAAATTGTTTGCATATGTTGTTTATTTCTTACTAGTTTCTCTTGCTTTGACTAATACTGTTTACCTTGTTTGTTTAATGTTCAGTGTATATATTCGGATCTTGTTTACCACGTAGGTACCTTGTTTGTCTAGTCGCTCGGTTAAGAAAGTCTTCCTGTCAGTGTTATGTTGTTGTCGCCATATTTCTGTTGTCAACTCGAGCAGACTTCAAGTGTCGGTTAAACCACAGGTATGGCTGAGGCGTTGGTCTGCAGGTTTGTCTTAGTTGTGGTGGTGGTATTGTTAGGTGTGGTGGTGGTGTGGTGTGTTAGGTGTGGTGGTGGTGTGGTGTGTTAGGTGTGGTGATGGTGCTATGTTGTGTCAAGTGTGGTGGTGTCTGATCCAGGGTGGCGGAAGTGGAGAAGGAGGAGGAGGAGGTGAAGAAGGAAATGGGAAAGAAGGTGGTGGTGTAGGAGGAGGAATAAATTGTAATAAGAACAGACAAAGAAGAAAATAAGTAGAAAAGAAGAAGAAAATAGAAGAAAACGAAGAACGTGTTGGTAAGAGAGAGGAATCAGGGAGTACCGAGGAAGATTAGTTCAGAAACTGGGGTATTAAACTAGTCTATTGTTAATACCGGCTCTATATTAACGTGATAGGGTCCACCATGTTATACTAAATACCAATAATATACCGCATTGACATAATTGAACAGGTAATGTGTATTAATATACTATGGCACTAACACCAGGCGTATATATATATATATATATATATATATATATATATATATATATATATATATATATATATATATATATATATATATATATATATATATATATATATATATATATATATATATATATATATATACATATATGTACATATTCCGTATATAATTAAGGTTACAAATAGATTCAGGATTCTTTAACTTAACATGGTATTAAAATTGAATACTTATTACTGTAGTTTCTCTGTTGGTATTAATAGCTGGGACTATCATGACGTACAAACACTGTTAATTTATGTTGTATCCCCTTAAAAAAAAACAATGAGTATTAAATTCGTTCTTGGCTCGCAGTTACAATACAGTAATTACACGCTGCTTGAGTAAGGTTAAAAGAAACTAGATATAATAAGATTAGTGAATCGAAAAAGGCTGAATTTAAGGGTCTTATATATATATATATATATATATATATATATATATATATATATATATATATATATATATATATATATATATATATATATATATATATATATATATAAAACATATTAGTGCTGTAAGGGTGATCGTGTTAACCTATGTTCTATTTTATGATGTACAGTTGTGGACAAAATTCCCCAAACAGTTGGTAATATCTGCTTTTCATTACATTGTATATCGGAACTACAGATTGAAAATAACACCCCTTAATACAGAGAAATTCGAGAAAATACGTCAAATTTCCATTCTCCATCACCTAATGATCTTCAAGTACTCACACATTAGATACTGTCACGTGTCCGGGGATTTATGTCGGCAACTGTACATTCGAATTTGTGTGTTGATATATGGGAATGTTTTAAAGTAGTTGAATTTATTTGTGTTTACTGCCGTCTGGAGAGAGAACAATAGGAGTGATTATTTTAGGTCCGTAGTAGACTGTTCGACTATACTGTATGTTTGTGTGTGTCTGTTGGTTTATTAGTCTGTCCTCGAGTCTGTTGGTTTATTAGTCCGTCCGTGGGTCTGTTGGTTTATTAGTCCGTCCTCGAGTCTGTTGGTTTATTAGTCCGTCCGTGGGTCTGTTGGTTTATTAGTCCGTCCTCCAGTCTGTTGGTTTATTAGTCCGTCCGTGGGTCTGTTGGTTTATTAGTCCGTCCTCGAGTCTGTTGGTTTATTAGTCCGTCCTCGAGTCTGTTGGTTTATTAGTCTGTCCTCGAGTCTGTTGGTTTATTAGTCCGTCCTCGAGTCTGTTGGTTTCGTGTAGTCCGTCCGTGGGTCTGTTGCTTTATTAGTCCGTCCGTGGGTCTGTTGGGTTATTAGTCCGTCCGTGGGTTTGTTGGTTTATTAGTCCGTCCGTGAGTCTGTTGGTTTATTAGTCCGTCCGTGAGTCTGTTGGTTTATTAGTCCGTCCGTGGGTTTGTTGGTTTATTAGTCCGTCCGTGGGTCTGTTGGTTTATTAGTCCGTCCGTGGGTCTGTTGGTTTATTAGTCCGTCCTCCAGTCTGTTGGTTTATTAGTCCGTCCTCCAGTCTGTTGGTTTATTAGTCCGTCCTCCAGTCTGTTGGTTTATTAGTCCGTCCTCCAGTCTGTTGGTTTATTAGTCTGTCCTCGAGTCTGTTGGTTGATCAGTCCGTTCCTGTCTATATTAGTTTATCAGTCTGTCCGTGTATCTGTCTGTGTTTCCTATCAGATCGTCTGTTCGTCTGTCGATGTATCAGTCCGTCCGTTTGTCTCTCCGTGTATTAGTCTGTCCGTGTATCAATCCGTCCATAGTATGCTGTCAAATCGAGGACTCAAACAGTCGTAATTTTCTAACTGTGGTCTTTGCAGGTGAATGTGTGTCTCAACAAAACCACTGAAGAAGTGGATAATGAGGCTATTCCGTCGGTTCTTCTTTGGAACTGGTGTGGCCCGACGGGGAGATTAGCGGTCTCCTCCGCTATTTCTTGTTCCTCCTTCCTTGCTCTTTATGTTCTTGTTGTTGCTGTCGTTGTTGTTCTCCTTAAATCTTTTTCTTTCTTTTGTATTTCTTTCTTTCTTTCTTTCTTTCTTTCTTTCTTTAAAATTGTACACTCAATTTTTCCCCGGTAAAAACCACTGCACTGCACTTTTGCGGAAGGCTTATGACAGGAACATAAGAGTTGAATTAAAACTTGAGTTTTCCAACAAAAATAACTTTAATCACCTTTGGAAGGAAATTGAACATATCGCTTAAAATGTTCCCGCCGGACAATATGCTCCCTGCCAGCCAATTTTCCCGAGGCACGGTAAATGTGGCCTCCAAACACGGTGCGCACGCAATTTACTGAATTATGTCGAGTTTCTAATATATTAGCTAGATAATAACTTAATTACTTTTATTACTTATTTATTTAAGTATTTATTTATTTATTTATTTATTTATTTACGGGCATATTTATGTACGAATACACTTATTTACTTATACTGCTTGCTACTTACGCACTCACTTAAGCACTTTATTGTTTGTGTACAACTCAACGAGATAATTAGAATCAGTGATACAAGATTTTTTTTTAGGTAGCACTTAACATGTAGTTTATGTATACATTATAAGTTCAATAATGGTGTGTTAAGAAAGTGCTTCCTCACCATCAGATGCGGTGGATGTCGCGGAGAAAATATTGCACAAGGAAAATAAATTGCAGTTTGTCACAGTATCTCACCTGCTCTTGTAAACTTATTAAGAGTAACGTTGAAATGTACAAGTAACAATTAATTGCCTATAAATATTATTTTTTCCTTCAGCTAATAGTGATATTTTTTGTGTTTTGCAGGTACGGTGTTTGGCTAGAGACAGCAACAGGTAATGGTTCTAAATTAAGGGTTATGTGTCTTCGCCTGGGGTAGTGGAGGATGTACCAGGGTGCGGGTTGTAAGAACCAAGGGCCTGCCTAGCCAGGTGGTCGTCAGGAGAGGGTGTTCATAGGTCATGGTGCAGGGTGTGATAAAGAGTCCCGGGAACCACATACGTGGTTATATTCCAGGCAGTTGTTGTGTGTGACAACTACAGTATGTGTCTCTGCCATCAGTAATTCCCTTATGTTTGAAACAACTTTGTATTTTTTCGATAGAAAATGAAGTAGTAAACAGTGATAGGATAAAGAGAGGATGATACGTAAAACAAACTATGACCGTTTTGTAGAATATAGAAACAGCGGGAAGTTCGGTTGTGTAGAGTTGAATAAAATAACAGAATTTTTTTCATTTGTTGTATATAAGACAGTTAGGCTTACCGAGACTATAAATTGCATAAAATTCCATTTCCCTGGCAAAGAAAATTATCTTCCTCGTGGGGTTTACGCAAGAGATAAAGGAGAGAAAATAAGCCAACTGTCAGTTTGTTTATCATTCACTAAGTCATGTTGAATAAATACTTTACATTAATCATAGATACAAATGTAACTTATATGAAGTTATCATGGAAAAATAATAATTTTCTTAGATTAATATAACTCGCACAATAAGAACCCGTCGATCTACCCCCCCAGCCACGACTGGTGACCCAAGACGACATAGAAGTCACAATTCCTCTACATCAGGAGGGAAAAATATTGCTTATTGGCCTCGTCTGAGAGCCCCAGATCAGGCAGCTTTGTGCCAGAGATGGAGACCATAGTTCACTTCGTTCTCGTGGCGTCGCGTTCACAACTCTGACACACGAACGTGCAGAGGAACATATGACCAGACAGGGCAACAGATGGACTCATTGAGGGGTGCATGGACGGGCAGACATACAGAGGATTGGAGTGATGGACATACACAGGGAGGAACAAGATGAACGTACAGACAGATGGACACACAACACTCCTAGGACCCTTCAGCTAAGCGGGGGCCGGGAGACAATAAACATGTAAACAACAGTACATATCGCCTTCATAGCTCAACAGTCAGATGCTGGACCCCTAAAAACCTCCCTTCCGTAAGAGTAGTTTTAGTTTTATTACATCTCGTAGAGTTCTCTGTGTATCTGTTAAACGACTGAGAAATCTGGATTGTAGGATGGGGCCGGGGGTGGGGGTGAGTAGGGGTGGAGGGACCGGGTAGGAGGGCCAAGGGGAGGGGCCCCGGAGGAGGGGTTACTGCCAGTCCCCAGTGTAAGGGCAACAAGAAAACTTTTATTGTGAGGCGGAACTTGTTACTGCGTCCGGGATCCTACATGATCCTACTGGGTTTTGGAAATGATGTCTTTGGGAGGTTATAGAAGGAGAGAGTATATCACACACACACACACACACACACACACACACAACACACTCACACACACACACTCACACACACACACACTCCCACACACACACACAACACACACACAACACACACACACACAACACACACACACACACACACACACACACACACACACACACACTCACTCACTCACTCCTCCTCACTCACTCCTCACTCCTCCACTCACTCACTCACTCACTCACTCACTCACACACACACACACACACACACACACACACACACACATGTACTTAGTCAACAATACACAGACAGACAAACAGATTAATGATAGAAAACAAGAGAGACAGACACAGGACCACCATAAGGGGAGCGACAAGTACCGTGGTTAGGCTGAGGTGCTTCTTGGCTGTCGGAAGTGGTGGATATCAGTGTCAGCTCCGGGACTCATGGTGACTTGTATCCGAGGGAGGGGAAGTGGCAGCAGAAGTGTATCCTGAGGAAGTCGTAGCAAAAGCTTGTCCAAAGGAAGTAATAGCGGAAGTAGGTCCTGAAGAAGGGGAAGTGGCAGCATAAGAATGTCCTGAGGATTGGGAAGTGACAGCAGAAGTATGTCCTGAGGATGGGGAAGTGGCAGCATAAGTATGTCCTGAGGATGGGGAAGTGACAGCAGAAGTATGTCCTGAGGATGGGGAAGTGACAGCAGAAGTATGTCCTGAGGAAGGGGAAGTGACCGCAGAAACAATCCCGAGGGAGGGGAAATAGAAGTACCTGTATAAGGATGACTGGTTAAAGGGGTAGACTGTGTGAAGGGAAGTAGACATTAAGAGAATAAGGGGAAGGTTGTCGAGGATGGGAGGGGATACTCATGAGCGTCTCCCCTCTTGCCTTTTTCCCCTCAGCCCAGTATGCTAATGAGCAGTTTGGATGGTCGTCTCGGGGTAGTTATGAGGTCATTATGTTACCTCTAATTCCCCCGCTCGGTTGACAGGGACATATGTGGACGGGGGATTTTCTGCGTATACACCCGTCTTGGCTGTCAGTGTCGTCTCGGGGTATTTTTGGCTTCTTTGGATCTGACAATACAGGTATAGGCACAAGGGTACAGGTACAGGCACACGGGTACAGGTATAGGTACACGGGTACAGGTATAGACACGGGTACAGATATAGACACGGGTACAGATACAGGCACACGGGTACAGGTACAGGCACACGGGTACAGGTATAGGCACACGGGTACAGGTACAGGCACACGGGTACAGGTATAGGCACACGGGTACAGGTACAGGCACGCGGGTACAGGTATAGGCACACGGGTACAGGTACAAGCACACGGGTACAGGTACAGGTATAGGCACACGGGTACAGGTACAGGTATAGGCACACAGGTACAGGTATAGGCGTACAGGTATAGGCACACGGGTACTGGT
>NW_024713395.1:0-22885 GCF_018991925.1 Homarus americanus | reverse complement strand
AGACTCTACCCTTGGCGGACATACGTGGGCACTGATCACAACTCCTACAAAAAGCTCTAATATCCGCTCCCATACCTGGCCAGTAAAACTGATCAGCAACCTTCCTATAAGTTTTCCTACGAAAACAGTGACTTACAAGAGAGCTCTTGTGAGCTACAGAGAGAATGTTACTACGACAAACATCAGGGACAACAAGTAAAACCCGACCTACTTTAGCTGGTCGCTTGGATGAAACACAAGACCTGTGTAACACCCCATTAATAGAAACAAACTTATAAACCGACCCATCTCTCACCTGATCCTCCTCCCCGGAAGTCACCTTCTCTCTTACCCGCTTCAGAGTGGCACACGAGTCTTGAAGCTTGGCGAACTCCTTGGGCGTCACAGTCAGTGGCAACAAATTCGGCAGAATCAGGGGATGCGGTCGTTTCACCTTCGCCGTCCGTGGCCCTACAGCTTGGACCTTGGCGGCAGGCGTGGCGGCGTGAGAGGGTGGCGAGTCGTCATCAGCAGGTAGCGTGAGGACTGGTGTTGGTGGTGAGGAGAGTTTTAACGTTTCCGGGTCGTTAGGGTCACGAACACCGGGAACATTACCAATGAGGGCACTTGCACATTTAATGGGAGCTCTTACCATATTAGACCAACCAGTGAAATAGGGGCAACGCAGGTAGCACCAAACAACAGGGAACTGGTCAACACGACCTAAATAATCGGCGACACTAACCTTCGGGCAGCTGGAGATGTCAGCGTCAGGCAGGGCTTCTTCAGAGACAATGATGCACGAGCAACCAGTGTCCCTGATGAAAGTAGATGCCCTAGACCCATTGATTGTTCCACTGACACAATAACGGGGGCAGCTCCTGTCCTCCAAGCAGAATCCGACCTTGTTGCTGGGTTGATGAGTGTCAGCAGTCTTGAAGGCGAGGGGATTCCTGGGACAGCGAGAACGAATGTGCCCTTCTCCTCCGCAGCTGTGACACCGCACGGCTGGTGAACTACTCTTGTGTACTCCTGGGGATGGTTCCTCGGAGGACAGAGGCTTCGCAATCTTCACTACAGGAGGGGAAGACTTGGGGTAGGCGTTGCGAGCAGACGCCCAGTTGTCGGCAAGATGCACAGCTTCTCCAAGCGTCGCTGGCTGGTGTTCTTTGATGAAAATTCTCAAGTCTGGAGGTAGAGAAGACAAAAACTGATCTAATATGAAGTTAGAGAGAGACTCAAAGGTTTCTTCAACCCCTGATGTCTCCAGCCATTGTTGAAATAAACGACCCAGGTGAATCGAAAACTGCTGGTACGTTTCTCCCTCTCTAATCTTCGTTCTGCGAAAATCAGCACGATAACCGTCAGAAGTCTTGCAAAATCCTTGCAAGAGAGCTTGCTTCAACAAGAAGTAATCTCGGGTGATGTCGGCAGACAGGGACGTGTAAATTTCTACCGGCTTACCACTCAGTAGGCTGCCCAACCTTACAGCATAGCTATCTGGGGCTACACCAAGCAGCTCAGCTACCCGCTCAAACCTAACAAGGTAGGAGGCGATGTCTTCACGGTACACAGGCAAGCTGGGTTTTACCACATTGTCCTGTATATGGCAAGAGGATGCTGGTCTACTTGAAGCATTAATCCTAGCCAGTTCTAGGTCCTTTTCTGCCTGCAACTTAGCTAATTCGAACTCTTTCTTTCTCACGTTCCTCCAACTCTCTCTTTCTGGCGTTCCTCTCTCTTTCTCTTTCTGACGTTCCTCTCTCTTTCTGACGTGCCTCTCTCTCTCTCTGACGTTCCTCTCTCTCGGCATTCTGTTGGGTGACCACATACTGACCAATGTCATTACCTGTCAGACCCAGGGCCACCGATTGTTCTTTCCACACCTCAAAAGCAGACATAATGATCCGAAAGGCCAAGAACAAAGGAAAAAAAACAAACAACTTACCCCGCAAATAGCCAAAGGTAACTCACCTAGTGGCTCAATCAGACCAGTAAATGATTTGATCCGACTGGAGGGAACCTCGTTCCGCACCCAGCCCAGCTGAATCACCTCAGGGTAACGAAACCGCACCAGGTGAAACAACAACAAAAATGCTATGACAGCATCCACAGTGCACCCCAACCAACACTAATTAACTTCCCAAATACAAGGGAGAGCAACAAAATTAGCACACAGAAGGAAGGGATAACCACTGAACAACACTTACTTCCGGGCCACAGACAGCAAGGTGGCGCGCTCACGGCGACTTACAACAACACCGGAACGAATGTTAAACCTCAGAAACCAAAGGTCAGAGACAATCCTGGCAAGGTCGCCACTTGTAAAGGCCTAGGACTTAGGGATAGAAATCCCTTACCAGGCTAATCAGGATCTTAATAAAGGAAAGTCAAGGACCATGGTTTTCCGAGGAATAACAAACAACCGTTAGAGATTGGCATCTCTTTACTATAAAAATATAACACAAAACTCTGACACCGCTCAACAAACATCAAATAATTACGGGAGTCAAATAATTAATGGAAGCAAACAATTAAAGGAATCAAACAAATAATGGGAGTCAGCAATTAATTGAATCAAACAATTAAATGGAGTCAACAATTGATAGAATCGAACAATAAAGGGGAGTCAGCAATTAATGGAATCAAACAATGAACAAATATTTCCTACGGCAGTGGCCCTGGGGGAAGGTTCTGGAACGCGGTGATGCACACTCAGGGCAGGGAAGCGTCCACTTCGCTCCACACTCAGCAACGTCAATTCAATTCAATTCAATTTCAATTGTTTATTCCTTGATAGAGGAAGCGGGATCCTGGTGCTGTCACTAGGTACCCCTGTACAATGACACCAGAAGCATCTGGCAAGTGTGAAAAGTATATACAGTATAAATATTATAAAGAGGCTTACTAAAGCCTAAGGAAGGAAGGATGTTCCTTTAACACATAATTAATATTATTTACAAAATATCTGGCCAGTATTGGGAGGATCATCGTGTCTCCGTCAGGGGGTCGTGGAGTGGTGGTCCAGCAGGCGTCACGGAAGCGTTGTGTGTGGGGACATCTTAGGAGGTAGTGGATAAGGGTGCGGCTGTCGGGTCTTCTGCATAACGCACAAGAGCGTTGCTCAGGGGATGTGGGGATACCAATCTCCCAAGCAAAGTCATACCCGATGATGATACGGGCAGCAATCACGTCCCCCCTCCGCGACCCTTTCCCGTAGACGTACGAGAAGTCAGGAAGTTTACGGAGGACATCGTACCATGTGGGCGGGGAGTCCAGGG
Organism: Homarus americanus; assembly: GCF_018991925.1. Taxonomy (NCBI): domain Eukaryota; kingdom Metazoa; phylum Arthropoda; class Malacostraca; order Decapoda; family Nephropidae; genus Homarus; species Homarus americanus. The sequence continues at coordinate 19,625 of NW_024713395.1, read as the reverse complement.
GGATGGCTGCTTCCCGAGCTTCTCTCTGTTTGCGGCGGATTTGGGTCCTAATCTGTAAGAGTGTTCGAGGAACAACGTAGTCAGGTGTGGCCTTGTTGCAGCCAGTCTTGGCAAGGTCATCTGCTGCCTCATTCCCCAAGATACCGACATGGCTAGGTATCCATAGGAATGTCACAGGACGGCCTTCATCCTGAAGTGTGGATGTTAACCCTCGTATTCGGAGGATGAGGTCCTTATTTTCCCCAGATCCAAATGCGATCCCGTCGAGAGCAGACCTGGAATCGCAGCAGACAAGCAAGGGGCAGAAACCATCTGCTTCTTCCTCAGCGAGAAGGGCAGCAAGGAGGGCTATTAGTTCAGCCTGAGTGGAGGATGCCCCGTCAGAAACTCTGAGAGACAGTTTGATAGGCTCAAGGGCATGAGGACGGGAGATGTAGACACCAGCCCCGGCCCTACCTGTAGCGGGGTCAACAGAACCATCAGTGTAGAGGACGACCCTACCTGGGGACCAGTGAGCGATCCTGGAGAGGTGGTATTTGCAGAGAATAACAGGGTTCACCTGGGATTTCGGGAGCGGTCCACCGAGGGCAATCACTTCAGGTTGAAAATCCAGCCAGGGAGAAGGAGACGAACCAACAGCAGGGGTGACAACAATATCAGGCAGGAGGTCGTGTTCCTGAAGGGCTCGGATGCGTGACCCTCGCCACTGTCTTCTAGATGGAGGTCGGTCTCGGACAGCAGTAGTCAAGTTGGTTTGGACATAGTTGCCCCTAGGATCCCGTAGAATGGAAACGGCAGTTTTTAGGTAAAACTCCTGGACACGATCCTGTAAGGGGGAAAGACCAAGTTCGGTATATAGAGAAGTAGAGCGTGTCCACTGAGGAGCCCCAAGGATGATACGAGCAGCTTTCCTCTGGATAACTTCGAGACGGTTGACAGCAGTCCGACTAATGTTGACGAGGGCAGGGGCAGCGTAGTCGACACAGGAACGGACAAAAGACTTGTACATGGTGAGAAGTACAGGGATGCTGGCACCAAGGGAACCCCTGCACATGGTAGAGAGGGGAGCGAGACGCCGAAAACATATGTCTCGAAGATAGCGGACTTCAGGGATCTGACAACGTGTGCGAGTTACATACACACCCAGGTATTTTGTCTCATCAACCCAGTCCAAGGGCGTTCCTGATAAGAAAAGGGGTGGAGGTACAACACGACCGTGCCACATGGCTTTTGTTTTCGCAGTTGAAAGAAGGAAACCAAGTGAATCACACTCTCTGGAGACCAGATCAAGGGCTTCCTGCATGCTGAGGTAGTCAGGGGCTTGGAGGAGGACATCGTCGGCATATCCTGAGTGGACAACTTCTGTCGTCCACGGGAGTGATGCAATGGAGTGCATGAGAGTGTTAAACAAGGTGGGACTCAGGACTCCACCTTGAGGGGTGCCGAGGTTCATTTCTTGAACAGGAGACATAGAGCCTTCAACGCGAACCCGGGCCTGACGTCCAGTGAGGTAAGAGGCGATCCATTGTAGAAGTCTCCCTTTAACCCCTAACCGTGCAAATTCAGCTAAAATGAGGGCAGGCTGAGCCGTATCAAAGGCTCCCTTGATATCAAGGAAGACGGAGACGCGGGCAGTCTGATTGCAATAAAAGGAAGCAATGGAGTGTGCTGTGCTGCGATGTTGAATGAAACCATTGAGGAGTTGTGGAAGCCGCCTATGGTGTGAAGAAGGCGACGATGGAGTATCCTCTCCATCATCTTGCAAACACAGGAGGTAAGACTAATGGGTCGATATTTCCCAGGATCTCCCGGCTTAGGGATGGGGATAATAGTGGCATTTTTCCAGTTGGACGGGAGAACCCCATGTTCATAAGACATATTGTAGAGAGCAAGCAAGGGGCCGTTAAGAATATTAGTACAGGCGTTGAGGACGGAGTAGGTTATCTGATCATCCCCAGGAGAGGTGTCTTTTCTAGAGCGACGAGCACTGTCAAGCTCGAACTGTGTGATGGGATGATCAGTGGGGGCAGAGGAGGTAAGAGCAGCACGAACAACAGGCTCAGACGCATCGATGCGGGCCTGCACTGCCTCCTGCATTGGATCTGGAAGTGCCTCAGGGGAGGAAGCTCGTGCCCAGTCCTCCATTAAAGAGCAGGCAAGGGAGGCGGGGTCAGGGTGGGGAGGAGGCCTCCGTCGAGTACCCCGTATAGCATTAATCCGATTCCATACATAAAAGGGTGACGACTGGAACGATAGAGACCCCGTGAAGGATAGCCAGTCCGCCTCACGTATCCGACGGCGCTCCTGAGTTGCAAAGGAGCACCAATTTTGAAGTCTTCCCAGTCCTCTGGAGACCGAGACCTCCGTATGGCAGAGTGGAGATCACGGGTTACCTGCCGGAGATGTCTCATGGCAGGGATACGATACCAGTAGTTGGTGGCACTTCTGGGGTGACGGGGAGGGCGTGGAGGGGTAGCGCGATTGACAGAGTCATACACGGCATCAACAAAATCAGCGCTGTAAGAGTCAAGGGACTGAGGGACAACATAGGAATCCGCCCAGGTAGAAAGGTATTGGGTAAAGGAAGGAACAGCATCTTGTGTGAGACGAAGGCGAGGGGATCGATAAGGAGTTGATGTCGGGGCAGAGAAGGAGAGCCTGAGATGGGTAGTAACGGCAAGATGGTCACTATACAGAGCAGGCTCGGTGCAGACGGTAGGATGAAAGGAAGTATGACCGTTCAATAGTAAGCCAACATCAAGGAAACTATGGGGGAGGCGAGTAGGATCGTCAGGACAAAGAAAGCGAACATCATCATCCCCATTAAGAAACTGTGAGAGATGTGATCCATTAAGGGTACATGGAGTGGGATGATCCGGAGTAAGAGTGGGATGGCGGGCATTAAAGTCGCCAAGAACAATAGTGGGAACCCCATCATGGAGGTCGTGAAGAACCTGGGGGTCCAGAGAATTACTCTTGAAATGAACATTGACTACACGAAGGGTCCGGTCACCAAGAGTAAGGGAGACAGAAAGTAATTCAGACGGGGGTCCATGTGAGTCAGGTGAAGGGAGACGAACAGATGGAATGGTGTTACGCACAAGGGTGAGGAGGCCACGAGCCTGCCCACGGTACCGAGGCAGGGTGTAAACAGAATAGCCAGAGAGGCGGAGTGGAGTAACATCGTCTGTGATGGTTTCCTGAAGTAGAGCAACATCTACTTGATGGGAGAGCACAAACTGGGCGAGGTCTGTCCGGCGAGGTCTAAGTCCCTGGATGTTCCATTGTAAGAAGAGGAGGGAACGGCCTCCGGTGTGAGATGAGTCGGAGGGGCTAGATAGGGCTCCAGAGGAGGTACCAAATTCTGTTGAGAGAAATGGAGAGGGAGGAGTGGGAGAGCGAGGGATGGATCCTCCATCTCGGGAGATGGAAGGAGGCGGGTCATCAGGGCTTGCAAAGCGCGCCCCTGTTGGGTCAGGGTGTCCAGAATGAGTTGTTGTTGCTTCTGCAATGTCGCAATTGTTTTCACAAACAAGTCGAGTTGGGTTGAGAGAAGGTTGATTTGCTTGGAGTGGCGATCCAGACGGAGAGTGATTGTTTCCATAGAACCAACTTGGTGTACCTGTGCATGAGCTGGAGGTGGCGGCGAGGATTGCCGAGGGCCCGACTGGGCATGTGGTGGTGGTAGCGACGGAGAGGGACGGTGAGGGTTCAGTTGAGTAAGAGGTGGTGGTGCTGGTGAGAGACAGCGGGGGTCCGGGTGGGCAGGAGATGGTGGTGACTGTGTGGCAGGGCCGGCAACGACCTTGTTCCAAGAACGGTAGGGAGAGGGAGGGAGGGGAGAAAGGATGGGTGGTAGGGGTGATGGAGGGGGTGGTAGAGGAGAGGAGATCAATGGGAAATCCTTGGTGGATGGAAGAGGCGGTGGTGGATAGGATTGAGGTTTGGTTGACAGGGGCTTCGTCAGAGACGAGGGCGGTGGTACAAGGTAAGTTTTCCCCGGGCGAGTGCCAGGACGCTGTGGGCAATTGGCATTCCAGGCGTGGTGACTGCCATGGCAATTGACGCACCGTGGAATAACTGGGATTTTGTTCTGAATTTTCGATTTGCATTCCACTGTGTCGTGAGGACCTGCACAGAAACCGCAGGCGACCATCCTCGTGCACTCCCAGGTGCGGTGTTTCCACGATTGGCAACGACCACAGATTTTCGGGGTTCCGATAAATCGGTCGAGAGGACAGTTGTGAATTGGTCCTACATTCACCTTCGGGGGGAGGGGGCCCACCCACCAGCCGATGAGTTCGTTGGATGGACGTTTGGAGACCGGGTTGATGCGGCGTTCCATGTCCAGTAGTTGTGGGAGAAGAGGGCGAAGATCGTCGATAGGGATCTCCCAGGGTACGTGGCGAACCATTACCTTGGTACGACGAGTTTCTGGGGTGATGATGGTGAACTTCAGCATCACCTCCCCCTGGGGAGCAGGAAAGCCCACCTGAGTGAGCAGGCGTACCGTCTCGTCCATTTGTGTGGTGACTATCACGGCTGTGGGACCTCGGCGGAGGCGAAGTGTTGAGTCCTGAAGTGGAGAGCAGTGACGGAAGAACCAGGTCGTCCGTGTGCTCAGAGGCAAGTCCCGAGGGAAGGCGAGACGACGAAGGCGCGACGGGGCAGGGAGACAAAGGGAATCCCCTATGTCCATCGTCGGCGGAGGGTCGGTCATTGAGCCACATGTAGGCTCACTTGGGGACCCTGATGACAGGAGTCCACCCTCTACAGCCCCAGAAGGGGTGCAAGGGGGAGCCGTGGCCCCTGCTGGAGACCCTGACTTCTGAGGTTTCTGCTTCTTCTTTGACGTGTCTTCAAGAAGAAAGTCGTCAGCATCACTGTCACCTACTGCCGCCGTTTCCAACGAACGGGAGCGTTTAACGGCGGGCATAGGACACGTTGGCAACACTGCAGTCAGGTGGAGTGGTAATGACGTCACACTATCACACTGCGCATGCGCAAACTTGAAAACTTTGCTCAGAGGGATCGGGTGGTAGGACCAGATGTTTTATCCCCAAAAAATGACAAAGTCCAAAAGTAACAAAAAAATATATGCCACTGTGCTGATAACTGGGTCTTACTGTAGTTGTCTACACAGGCTGGGATTGGTAGACTCTCTGAATTCGTCAGAAATACGAATTTTAAGGAGCAGTCTCTTACAGCCTTTGTTGACACTACGCACGCATGCGCGTTTCCTCATCACCGTTACGTGTTTCACTATTAACGGTAATATTATGCTCACACACATCTCTCTCTGACGGCTATCATTGTTGTGTAACTCCGCGTCAACACTTGTTTGTACAATCAAAGATAAAAGTCGTGTCGCGGTTTGTCCGAAGATTAAATATAACTCGTGAAACATTACTAGAGCCCTATCACAAGGCAGAGCGCACCTAAAGTCTTAGCCCTTCGGCATATGTTTTCACGAAATTTCACGACACGACTTTTGTCTTTCATTGAACACGTGTGGACAAAATTACCTGGACATTTGACAGTATGTACACTCGCAACAAAAAGTATCGGTGCATACTGTAGTGTGAAATATTTGAGAACAGTGACGATAGGTATTGGGAAAGGTGAGTTGTTCCAGCCGTATGTTGGCAGCCCTGTAATCCTGCTGAGCAGCTACTATGGCCTGGTCAAGTGAAACAAACCGTTATAAATAAGGTCGTATATACGCTTATGGGGTGTGTGAACTTTGACCTCCAGGAATGGAATATCCAGAGGAGAGTGCGTGAGTAAAGTGACTTGTTTTATTCCCTGTTGTCCAGACAAGAGTCTCTGCTCTTTTGAAACAAGAACTGCTCGTTGTTATTTGAATTCTTTAGTCTGTGTAACAATATCTCGAGCTGTGGTGTCAGGTATCACCCACTGACGTTATTTCTATTTCCGTTTTCGTTTCATTTTTGTTTTATCTCTCTTCCATAATTCTATATATTTCTCTTAACTGTCTGGTGTTTCTTTATAGCGTTTTATTCATTCGTCAAGTTTTACGTCCAGACGTCATCAATGAGGAAGCTTATAGGTCCACTCCAACTGTACAGACACTCAGTAACTACAAGTACACAAGAGATCATTCCAAGGTCAAAGTTAGCCAAATATAACTTCCGAAGTAAACAATCAACTCCCTCAACAACCCAAACAGTAACAACTATTATGGCGGCCCCACTCAGGTGTTCTAGTGTTAAATTTATTATGACTTCAAACAATTATCTGGATTTTTCGAAGAATTTGCAACCAGAAATGTATCTTGTAAATTTACAGTACAGCTTGTTCATGATAATATGTGATGAATACAGAAGATATTCATATTTATTCAAATGATTTTTGACACTGCAATTAATTCTATACACTGTCTGTTTACCCAGTTGATTAAAGCTGAGTTTTGTTGGTACTGAGTTTGTTGATAATTATTATGTGGAGAATTAATACTGCCTTAGCCTGTTCTCCCAAGGTGGAGGAGGCGGTGATGAGAGGGAGGTAACTGAGGCGATGAAAGGGAGGTAACTGAGGCGACGAGAGGGAGGTAACTGAGGCGATGAGAGGGAGGTAACTGAGGTGCAAGAAGATCCATGAGACTCCTACCACCCATTTGCCCCTCCTATTTCCCTCGCCCCTCTTACTCTCCCCTGCCCCTTCCTGCTCCCTCCACCCCTCCTCCCTACGCCCCTCCTCCCCCCGCCCCTCCTTTTCTTGTTCCTCCTCACACCGCCCCTCCTCCCTTTTCCCCTCCTCCCCCTGCCCCTACTTCCCCTGCCCCTACTTCCCCTGCCCCTCTTCACCACCCTTCCTCTTTCTCCCCCCCGCCCCTCCTCCCCTTTCCCCTCCTCCCCCCGCCCTCCTCCCCCTCCTCCCCCTGCCCCTTCCCCCACCCCTCCCCCCACCCCTCCTCCTCCCCACCCTCCTCCCTCCCACCCCTCCCCCGACCCTCCTCCCCTTTCCCCTCCTCCCCCCCCCCCTCTTGCCCCTCCTCCCCCGCCCTCCTCGTGAACCCATCCAGGTGTCGTAAATAATTCTCAACAACAGTTAAGTGGTTAGTGTTGTGTTAATATTTGGTCCTGAGGGATTAAGTTGTCCAGGAGAGATGTAGGACCCTGGGCAGGTGCCGCCATCCAGGACATAGAAGGATGGTTGTGTGTCGTCCACCCTTCATGTAGGGGGGCAGGTGCCGCCATCCAGGACACAGAAGGATGGTTGTGTGTCGTCCACCCTTCATGTAGGGGGCAGGTGCCACCATCCAGGACATAGAAGGATGGTTGTGTGTCGTCCACCCTTCATGTAGGGGGGCAGGTGCCGCCATCCAGGACATAGAAGGATGGTTGTGTGTCGTCCACCCTTCATGTAGGGGGGCAGGTGCCGCCATCCAGGACACAGAAGGATGGTTGTGTGTCGTCCACCCTTCATGTAGGGGGGTGCCGCCATCCAGGACACAGAAGGATGGTTGTGTGTCGTCCACCCTTCATGTAGGGGGGCAGGTGCCGCCATCCAGGACATAGAAGGATGGTTGTGTGTCGTCCACCCTTCATGTAGGGGGGCAGGTGCCACCATCCAGGACACAGAAGGATGGTTGTGTGTCGTCCACCCTTCATGTAGAGGGGCAGGTGCCACCATCCAGGACACAGAAGGATGATTGTGTGTCGTCTTCATGTATATTTATTTATATATATATATATATATATATATATATATATATATATATATATATATATATATATATATATATATATATATATATATATATATATATATATATATATATATATATATATATATATATATATATATATATATATATATATATATATATATATATATATATATATATATATATATATATATATATATATATATATATATATATATAAAATATTCAGTAATTTCAGTGTAATTTCAAACACTGGCGATACTGAGTTTTCAAGGTCGACTGAGGGAGGAGCGCTCCTGCACTCACTTAGTGAGAGCTTTGCGGAACTAGGCATATACAATATTAAATGTAGTTTACCGAATTAATATGGAGGCGAATTATGAAATTAAATATCAGTTATTAAATTAAAAGTAATCATAGATTGTTTCCCAGTCTGAAAATGTTGCGTACGTCCTAATTAAGCTGTTAATCGTCTGGTACATGTCACTCCTGAAAAACCAGAACCAGTGAGCAAGAGTGGGTGAGTTGTGAGGGAGGTCACGCCAGAGGACCATCTCTGTTCTGTACCCAGGAGAGACGGACCACGTGAACTGGTGCCCTTGTTATTTAAAATCAGTTTTAACAAGTAAGTTGTATTCAATCTCAGGCAAAGCAAGATAGGACTGTAGGAACAAACGGTGATGTGAGACAATAGCTAACAGCTTGGGTTTTTTCAGGGTTCTGTAGAGCAGTGTTTTTCAAACGTTTTTTACTGCGACCCACAGCCAGAACAACAATTTGAATTGAGACCCATTAAACCTAAGTGTAATGATATGAAATGAGCTTAGGTTAGATTACGGGGGAAAAATTACGATTACGAGTTTTTCTGCGCAAAACGGATAACATGAGAGGTAAAGAAAATCAGGAAATGCTCTCCTTGCAGTCGCTTCCTAGACTGTGGAGTGTACATTACAATAACCAAGCCTAAATTATGGTGCATTTATTTTTATTTTCTTATTTATTTTCGCGACCCATTTTATTTATTTTCTTATTTATTTTCGCGGTGTGAAACGTCTGCCGTATGATAACGTCCACTGGCGGTATGAGACGAGTGGTGAAACGAGCTGTATGACCGTCCACTGACCTGGGTTTGAGCCACCTGCTGAGTATGGTGAGAGTTGGAGTGAAACTAGCCGACTGGGTACCCAACAAACGACGTGACGATCGTTTGGGGTCATCAGCTCTCCTCTACCTCGGCTCACAATACCACATTAGGGTGTGTCAAACGGAGGCGAATTTTTTTTTTTTTAGTTTGAAAATCGGCCCATGGTATTAATGATGTAGTTTTATGTGCAGAATCATGTAATATCTTCAGATTTGAAAAGTTTTCATTTTTTGCTAGGTAAATTTTAACTTGAAATCTTATGAAAATTCAGTATTCCCACCCTTTTACCAACACCACTATATAGCTTATTTAAAGTAAAGTAAATGTATCAGGTTAATTTATTAGGATGAAAATGATCCAGAATAGTGAAACGAATGATCTTGACACATTTATTAAATTTAATATTCCTTTAGAAAACAAAATCATCAAATACAAAAACCGGTTTTACTACTACGACCCGGTGTTGCTGCACACCATAGAGAACATGTCTTTCTTGCTTCTGTTTCTACTCATCACCTCCCTGCTGACCACCTGAGCTCGGATGTAGCCTTCCCTCCTCTCCTGGCTGTACACGTGACTGCTGGCCTCGCTCACTTGCTGTACACAACGCTCTATACTCTGGGTGTGCGAGGGCCAGGCAGGGACATGCATGGGGTTGTCCAGGAAAGCTCTGACTTGAACATTGGTGAGGCTGCAGGTAGAGGGGGCTCACTGCCAGCCTGGATGTTATCCAGATCTATGAGATCAGTGAGGGTCTTGGCACCTAGATTGACTTCAGGAGTCTTCCTGACCCTGAAGGAATCGTCACCAACTGATTCGTCATGCCCAGATCCTCTCATAAGTCTCATATCCAAGATCTTTTTGACTGCCACTCTTCTCTCCTCATCCTTACTGCAGAGCATTGTCTGCAGAACTGCCTCGGGATGAGCATACCAGGAAGATCTCCTCACAGTCTGCTCCACAATCTGAACAACCTTCCTTGGCTGACTCCTCAGGAGCTCAAGCTGGAAGAGAACATGCCTCGGACCTTCGGAGAACAATGACTTGACCTTGGTGTTGAACCAATTTGGCAAGTAGACACTCACGATGAATTGGACAATAAGTCTCAGGTTGTGAAGCTGGTTCCTTTTCAGTTTATGATGAGCGACCCAAATTCTGCAGAACCTGAGAGCCGTTGTGAGCCACCTAGAATGTGAGACTGGACCTATCTGCAGGTAAGCAAGTCTATCAGGCATGACTGATTTGATGGCTTTGCAAATCCATGTAACCATAGTACTGAGTCCAGGCCTCAGGTCGTCAATGACGAATATGTGCAAGCTCTAGCAGTGGAGGCCAACATGATTTTTCAAAGCTCCAGTTTATTTCTAACTCAGTGGCAGAGTCCAGCATCTTGCCAAGAGGACCAGACCATCTGTTGTTTGAAAGAGTCTTGCCATCCAGCTCCTGGATCAGATGTCTGAGTGGCAACTCGTTGGTGTGGAGGTCACAAACAATCCAGACCAACTTCCTCCCAATCTTCCGCTCTATCCACTGTATGACCCCCCCCTTGCCACCCTGTGTTCGTGTTGGTGCTGTCCCCTCCAATGGCCTGCAGGGTCTGGTCTACGTTCCTCTCTCTGAGCCAGTTCACAATGTTATCTGCCACTATCTCAGCTGGTTTCCTGATGTCATCTTTCTCTGGAGTGAAATGCCACAAATACTTCCCTCCTGGTTCACTGCAACAGGAGTAGTGTTCCTCCTTCACCATGGCTTGAGGGAACAACTTGTCAGAATCTCAACTTTCACTTGAACCTTTAGTGTCATCCCTTCTCCCATCAAAGAACAAACAATTGATTCCATTTTCTCTTATTCCCTTATCAAACTCCTCTTCTAGGTTACTGACAAGTTTCTCCTGAGCTCTCCTTACTTTGTTATGATCTATCACCAGGTGAACATCATCAGGTGTTATCAAACCACCGTCAATCCAGGCAGCTGTTGCTATCTCTGCAGTTTCTCTGAGACCAGTGTGGTGTCGCATGCTGGCCAGAGCTATGCTCAGGATATCTTTCCTATTTCGAATCTTATGCCTGGAAGGTTTGGGATCATCTTTTCTGGGTTAGGGACAAAGTCACCATTCTCTGGTCCTTTTCCGGATCAACCATGGGAAGTCATTAAACTCTGTGATCAAAACGGCTCCAATCATGTTATACCTCACCTGGGGCCTTCTCAAGTCTCTTTTCCTCAGCAACTCTTCTCCTCTTCTGTCTCTCTGTGGCAGCCTCCTGTCTCTTGGACTCCGGAATATCTTGGCTAGAAATCATAGGAAACTATACTGCCAGTGATCTTCTCTCTCTGTGCTTTGACAAATGCCAGTTTGATCACAGGAATCTTCAGTTCACGCTTGCAAATACAGGAGATGTGGGCCTCGGATTTACAGTCACGATCGCATCCAAACTCAGGACAGAGAACAATTGGGCACTTGCAAGTAATTATGTCAAATAACTGGTCCAGTTGCTTGGCAAAGCTGTCCTTAACTGCAAGTTTTCCTCTCCCAAGAGAGATATCTCTTGCCTTTTCCCAACTGGCTAGCAGTCTCTCACTATCTTCTTCTGACTTGTTATGACTGGAGGCTTGAACTAGTCGTATTAAGTCTTCAATATAGGAACAGCTTTGGTCGCCTATCACTGGCAATGTCTTTGTTTATTAACCAAGTTCTTTGGTTCTTTTCACTGATTTGCCTGATTAAAACACCGTATCTCAAAAGCATCTCTCAATACTTAGGCAACTCCGACTTCAAGACTCTCTCCCACAGACTTCGGGAATGGTAGCTGAGGCAGCTGGGTGCGGTTCTCGTCCTGACACAAGCAGCCATCGCAAATATTATCAACTTATAAATGCATCAGAATCTGAAACAGAAAAAAATATTGTTAGTTGGGTTGTTAAAGAATGAAGTCAGAAAGCAATGTTCACTATTTAATTGTAATGCACTAATGCAGCTGTACGTTAGATTTTCGATAAATTTCACGCTAAAATTTACCTAGCAAACGTTTGCAAAATATTGAAACTGAAATTATTTTCTGTTTATATACACTAAAATCTACCACAAAAGTGATGGGCCATTAGTTTTAGCTGATCTTCCCTCCTATGACACACCCTAATATGCATACTGCATGAAATATGACCTATAATGTTGTTAACACTGAACAAACTGAAAAAGACTTAAAAGAATAATATTTCTTTTTGCAACCGACCTTTTTACACATCACTTTAGCTCGTGTTGTTATACAATACTGTTGTTAGGGTAATGTTTTAATATTTGCAAGACGAATGTGAATTTGTTGCCATCCGGTATAACTTACTGTACACTCCCATACTTAGTGTACATTATGTAAGAGAAAATAAACAGTTATAAACAGTAAGATAAACAATAAAAGTAAAAGTAAATTGTCCTTTTACAGATAAAGTTTACTGCAACACGAGGCAACTTCACTCAGCTGATCGTATATGGGTGGACGGTGAGGCGAAGGAGTTCTTCTCTGGCTGGTTCACACGGGGATGATGATTACTGCCTTCCTGTGTATCGTCTGCTCTGCCTCCTCCTTATTTCCACTTTCACGGGTATTGTTTTTTCTTTCTGTTTTCGATTTTTTTTATTATTTGTATTTTTAACTAAATATTTTCCAGATATTTTGGTTATCTAATACTTTCAAATATGTGAAATTTGGATATATGAGATAGCGCTGAGACAAGGGCGTTAAGGCCGATGTAACCCGTATATAGGGTCACAGTTAGCCATGACTAGTTCTCCATAATGCCCACACACCCATAGTACCCACACACTATCCACACACTACCCACACACTCACACAAGGAGATACAGTGAAATAAACTGCTGTACCTAAATATTATGTAACTCAAAATATATTCCCAAAACAGCACGTTTACAGTTGAAAATAATAAAAGCATAAATAATACAAACAAAATCAATTAATATGTTTTTTATTATTTTTAAATATCAGAAATGTTGGGTCAACGCTTCTTGTTGTTCTTTGTCTTTTTCCCAGTGAAGATGTAGTCTCCCCATGGCAGGTACTGGTCCTTTTGTACATGGCAGAAAGTGGTAGTTTCCTTCTTCTTCTTGTTGTTTTGAGGTTTAGTGTGCTTTGTGGTCTGCAGTTTGTTAGATCGGGGGCCCTTCTCCTTCACCTGGCAAGGCTTCACCTCAACCTTTGAAACTTTTGTTACAGTGCGTCGGAACACCATTGTGATTTACTGACACTAACAGCTCTCTCACTGAGGTCAAATCAAAATTTGACCATACAGAAAGAATTACGGTTTAATAAGGTTGGAATTTAAAGAAATTGACAACAAAATGAAGCTCTGTTTATCACTATAGTGTTGAGGACTGGTGTTTGTAGAGATGATGGATGGTGTTATAATATGTAGTAATGATGGATGGTGTTATATGTAGTGATGATGGATGGCATTATATGTAGTAATGATGGATGGTGTTATATGTAGTGATGATAGGAGGGTAATATATGTAGTGATGATGGATGGTGTTATATATAGTGATGATGCATGATGATATATGTAGTGATGATGGTTGGTGTTATATGTAGTGATGCTGGATGGTGTTATATGTAGTGATGATGGATAGAGTTATATGTAGTGATGATGGATGATGTTATATGTAGTGATGATGGGTGGTGTTATATGTAGTGATGTTGGATGGTGTTATATGTAGTGATGATGGATGATATTATATGTAGTGATGATAGGATGGTTCTATATGTAGTGATGGATGGTGTTATATGTAGTGATGATGGATGATGTTATATGTAGTGATGATAGGATGGTTTTATATGTAGTGATGATGGATGGTGTTAAATGTAGTGATGATGCATGATGTTATATGTAGTGATGATGGTTGGTGTTATATGTAGTGATGCTGAATGGTGTTATATGTAGTGATGATGGATAGAGTTATATGTAGTGATGATGGATGATGTTATATGTAGTGATGATGGGTGGTGCTATATGTAGTGATGTTGGATGGTGTTATATGTAGTGATGATGGATGATATATGTAGTGATGATAGGTTGGTTTTATATGTAGTGATGATGGATGGTGTTATATGTAGTGATGATGCATGATGTTATATGTAGTGATGATGGGTGGTGTTATATGTAGTGATGCTGGATGGTGTCATATGTAGTGATGATGGATGGAGTTATATGTAGTGATGATGGATGATGTTATATGTAGTGATGATGGTTGGTGTTATATGTAGTGATGTTGGATGGTGTTATATGTCGTGATGGATGGTTCTATATGTAGTGATGGTGGATGGTGTTATATGTAGTGATGATGGATCGTGTTATATGTAGTGATGATGGATAGTGTTATATGTACTGATGATGATGGATGGTGTTATAAGTAGTGATGATGGATGTTGTTATATGTAGTGATGAAGGATGGTGTTAGTGAAGATTGTGAAGTGAGATGTAGTGAAGATTGTGAAGTGAGGTGTAGTGAAGATTGTGAAGTGAGATGTAGTGAAGATTGTGAAGTGAGATGTGGTGAAGATAGTGAAGTGAGATGTAGTGAAGATTGTGAAGTGAGATGTAGTGAAGATTGTGAAGTGAGATGTAGTGAAGATTGTGAAGTGACATGTAGTGAAGATTGTGAAGTGAGATGTAGTGAAGATTGTGAAGTGAGATGTAGTGAAGATTGTGAAGTGAGATGTAGTGAAGATTGTGAAGTGAGATGTAGTGAAGATTGTGAAGTGAGATGTAGTGAAGATTGTGAAGTGAGATGTAGTGAAGACTGTGAAGTGAGATGTGGTGAAGATTGTGAAGTGAGATGTAGTGAAGATTGTGAAGTGAGATGTGGTGAAGATTGTGAAGTGAGATGTAGTGAAGATTGTGAAGTGAGATGTAGTGAAGATTGTGAAGTGAGATGTAGTGAAGTGAATGGGATGTGAAGAGTGAGTGAGATGTAGTGAAGTGAAGTGGGATGTAGTGAAGATTGTGAAGTGAGATGTAGTGAAGATTGTGAAGTGAGATGTAGTGAGAGAGATGTTATGAGTGAGATGTAGTGATGTAGATGAGTGATTGTGAGTGGGATGTAGTGAAGTTGTGAAGTGAGATGCAATTGAGATTGTGGAGTGAGATGTAGTGAAGATTGTGAAGTGAGATGTAGTGAAGATTGTGAAGTGAGATGTAGTGAAGATTGTGAAGTGAGATGTAGTGAAGATTGTGAAGTGAGATGTAGTGAGACTGTGAGTGAGATGTGGTGAAGTTGTGAGTGAAATGTGGTGGGATTGTGAGTGAGGATGTGGGTGAAAGTTGTGAGTGGGATGTAATTGAGAGATTGTGAGAGTGGGATGTAGTGAAGATTGTGAAGTGGGATGTAGTGAAGATTGTGAAGTGAGATGTAGTGAAGATTGTGAAGTGAGATGTAATGAAGATTGTGAAGTGAGATGTAGTGAAGATTGTGAAGTGAAATGTAGTGAAGATTGTGAGGTGAGATGTAGTAAAGATTGTGAGGTGAGATGTAGTGATGTGAGAGTGAGATGTGAGTGAAAGGTGTGGAAGTGAGGATGTGAGTGAGAGGTTGCAGTGGGATGTGGTGAAGTTGTGAGACGAGGATGTGAGGTAGAGATTGGCAGAGTGAGGATGTGGTGAGATTGTGAGAGTGAGATGTAGTGAAAGTTGTGGAAGTGAGGATGTAGTGAAGATTGTGAAGTGAGATGTAGTGAAGATTGTGAAGTGAGGTTTAGTGAAGATTGTGAAGTGGGATGTAGTGAAGATTGTGAAGTGAGATGTAGTGAAGATTGTGAAGTGAGATGTAGTGAAGATTGTGAAGTGAGATGTAGTGAAGATTGTGAAGTGAGATGTGGTAAAGATTGTGAAATGAGATGTAGTGAAGATTGTGAAGTGAGATGTAGAGAAGATTGTGAAGTGAGGTTTAGTGAAGATTGTGAAGTGGGATGTAGTGAAGATTGTGAAGTGAGATGTAGTGAAGATTGTGAAGTGAGATGTAGTGAAGATTGTGAAGTGAGATGTGGTGAAGATTGTGGAGGTGAGGATGTGGTGAAGATTGTGAGAGTGAGATGTGAGTGAGATTGTGAAGTGAGATGTAGTGAAGATTGTGAAGTGAGATGTAGTGAAGGTTGTGAAGTGAGATATAGTGAAGATTGTGTAGTGAGATGTAGTGAAGATTGTGAAGTGAGATGTAGTGAAGATTGTGAAGTGAGATGTAGTGAAGATTGTGAAGTGAGATGTAGTGAAGATTGTGAAGTGAAATGTAGTGAAGATTGTGAGGTGAGATGTAGTAAAGATTGTGAGGTGAACATAAGAACATAAGAACATAAGAAAGTGGGATACTGCAGGAGGCCGACTGGCCCATACAGGGCAGATCCTTTCACACCCATCCCAGCACTTCCATGTGCCTATCCAACTTCGTCTTGAAGCTCCCTAGCGTCCCCGATCCTACTATAGCACTCGGTAGCCTATTCCACATATCCACAACTCTATTACCAAACCAGTGCTTGCCTATATCCTTTCTGAATCCAGATTTATCTAATTTAAAGCCATTTGTTCCTGATTATTTCGTTATTACTGAATCTTAGAACATCTTCCATTTTCCACCCTTGTTAATCACTTACCCACTTGTACACCTCCATCTTATCTCCCCTAACTCTACGCCTCTCTAATGAATGTAAACTCGCTTTTCAGTCTTTCATCATATGGAAGGTTCTTTCTAATATTATGGATCATTTTGTCATTCTTCTTTGTACTCTCTCCAAAGAATCTATGTCCATTCTATAATAAGGACACCAGAACTGAACCGCATAATCCATGTGTGGCCTCACTAATGCTAGGTAAAGTTTCAAGATAACGTCAGCAGTTCTGTTACTCACAGACCTAGATATGAACCCAAGAATCCTGTTTGCCTTGTTGCGAACGCTAATACATTGTTTTCTAGGTTTCAAGTCGTTGCTAACAAATACACCTTGATTTTTTTCACAAACTGAGTTTTCTATTTCCGTGTTACCTAGTTTATACTTAACGTTTGTATTCGTCTTCCCTATCTGTAGTACCTTGCATTTATCACTATTAAAATTCATTTGCCAGTCTACTGACCACTCATGTAAGGTATCTAGATCTCTTTGAAGGTGTTCAAAGTCACTGTCTGAATTATCACTCTCCCCATTTTGGTATCATCTGCAAATTTAATAATCCTACTAGTTATGCCTAAATCAAGATCATTAATGAATATAACAAACAGCAGAGGGCCTAATACAGATCCCTGGGGAACTCCGCTTTTGACCGCACCCCAGTCTGACTTTAATCCATTTATGCTGACTCTTTGTTTCCTACCAGTTAACCATGACCTAATCCATTTAATACTGATCCACCTATTCCATGTGCTTCTACCTTCATATCAATCTCATGAGGACTCTATCGAATGCTTTACTGAAATCTAAATAAATTATATCCTTATGACTTATCATTATCTACCGCTTCAAATGCTTCTGAGAAAAAAGCTAAAGCAAATTTACTGAGACAAGAAACGTCCCTGGGTGAACCCGTGCTGAGAAGAATGAATTAAGTTAAAGAATGTTTCAAGGTGGCTTCTGATTTTTTGTAGCAATAATTGACTCTAGCAACTTGCCTATGATTGGCGTGAGACTAATGGGGCCAGTAATTTGATGCTATTGATTTATCACCCTTTTTGAAAATGGGAACTACATTGCAAGTTTCAAGCTTCTGGCACTAGGCCCGATTCTAATGACTTATTAAATAAAACTGCTAATGGATTACTCAACTCATCTCTACATTCTTTTTAATATTCTAGCATATACCTCTCTCGTCTGGACCAGGCGATTTATGAAACTTCAGTTTGTTAATTACTTTAAGCACATCGTTACTAGTAATATTGATATTCTATCAACATATTTTCTATACTGTCGTTATATACCTTATGAACTTCTGGAAACTGTGCTAGGTTTTTCATTTTGTGAATACGGAGCGAAAATGACTATTTAACGTACTACACATTTCTAACTCATCATCAGTCATTTCTCCTGTCGTAGTTTTAAGGGGACCTATTGTATCTCTAACCTTTGATTTATACAGTTGATAAAAAGCTTTGGGGTATATTTCGATTCGTTTGCTACCTTGATTTCATAATTTCTCTTTGCTTTCCTAATTTCTGTTTATACCTGTCTTGTTAGGTTCTGATAGTAACCAAGTAAGTGATTTTCGCCTTTCTTAACTTTTCTATATACTCCTTTCTTTTTCCCTAGAAGATCTAAGAGTCTATTATTCATCCATTTTGGTTGGTTCCGTATCGATCTGAATTTTCTTTTAGGGATATGTTTATTTTGGGCATTATTGATTGTCGCAATAAATTGTTCATAAGTAGCTGCTAAATTAAATTCGGGGTTATCCCGTCCTAAGTTGACAGTTTCCGGAGGTGTGGGGGGGATTAATCTTTTGACCATAGGGTCATCCCTTAGGTCTCTCCTTATGCTACCGTAATTAGCATTCCTAAAATCCGGGATCAAGGCCGAATTTTCCTTCTTCCTGCCATCCCATATTATGTTAAAATATGTGGCTTTATGATCACTGTTTCCTAGTTCGTCTCCAATCCCAACATCTTTTACTAGATTTTCATTATTACTGAGAACTAAATCGAGGATATTATTTCCTCTAGTGGGCAAGTTTATAAATTTATATATAAAACTATCCTGTACTACTTCTATAAAATCTTCAGATTCATTATCGCTAAGTTGATTTTTCCAATCTATGCCTGAAAGTTGAAATCGCCTAGAATACATACATTGTTTCTATCAGATGCCTTCTTTATTTCCTCCCATAGCAATTTACCATCGTTCCTACTCAAATTAGGTAGTCTATATATAACACCAATGACTACGGATTCACTGCCCTCACCAATCTCTACCCAAATACTTTCATTGTCGCTATTTGTTTTAATGTTTGATTTATTGCAGCCTTTTAATGACACCCTGATATACACTGCTACACCGCCACCTCTCCTTCCTACTCTGTCAAATTTAAATAAGTTATATCCTGGAATATGAAATTCTGCTAAAAAATGCTTGCTGTTTGAATTTATCCATGTTTCCGTTATTGCAATTATATCTATGTTCTCTTTACTAACAATGGCCCTGAGCTGGTCCATTTTGTTACACAGGCTTCTACTATTAGTGTATGATATATATGGACACAAAGTAGTGCCTTCAGCTGTATATTGTTATATTACTATTATTAATTATGTATAGTAAAGTATTACAGAACATGTATTAATTCTATGTAATATTCTATTTATTGTGCACCATATTATGTATATAAATTATCACATTTATACTTTTTGTATTCAGCTTGTGAATGCTGGCATCTGTATAGGCCAGCGCGTAGTAATACATAGATAGATGTAGAAGTAGTTAAGACCGAGTCCTGGTGGTGTGCCCACAGGCTTTTCCTGTGTCCTCTGTAATATCTCCCGTACGAGAATAGAACCTACTTTTAAAGACAACAAAAGTGTTTGTATATACCCTCAGTAATATAGAACATTCTTTGGGTATCTGGCAATACGCTAGATGGCGCAGTGATTATTTCTCAGTGAGATAACAGTGGACCAGGCCTTCCCCGGACTGTTTATGGCGTCTCTTCCACTTCAGCCGACAGCAAGACTACTACAAGCCTCTAGACTTACAGTGTTGTGAAGTGCTATGCTGTGTACAGTGCTGTGCTGTGAAGTGAAGTGTTTTGTGAAGT
>NW_024713394.1:0-7807 GCF_018991925.1 Homarus americanus | reverse complement strand
CGACCACGATTATAAGAAGCACGACCATGATTTACAACAACCACGACTATGATTATAACACCCACGACCCCACGATTATAAATAATCACGACCATGATTATAACCACCGCACCAGAAGATTATAACAACCAACGACCATGATTATAAATAAATCCACGACCATAATTATAAACAACCACGACCACGATTATACAGCCACAACCATGATTATAACAACCACGACTATGATTATAACAACCATGACCATGATTACAACAATCACGACCATGATTATAACAACCACGACCATGATTATAACAACCACGACCATGATTATAACAACCACGACTATGATTACAAATAAACGCCCACCACGATTGCAGAAGCACGCAATTCATGATTATAACTACGACTATGAGATATTGTCCACTTGCCATTAAATCCCTTCACACATGAGAGAGAGATTAATATAACAACAAATCACCACCGCATTTTGTAAGAAGGCCAACACATTTATAACACCCACGACCATGATTATAACAACCACGACCATGATTATAACAACCACAACCATGATTATAACAACCACGACCATGATTATAACCACCACGACCATGATTATCTCCTATAAGATAGGAATAGCCGTGTGTCTGTGTGTGTGTGTCTGTTCTGGGCAGCCGAAACGGCACAATCGTTTTTCATCAAACATGGTGGAATATCTAAAAAAAAATCGTAGAGTGGAACAAACCTGGTCCCATGTCGATGGTTTCTTTAGGAAGGCATTAATTAACCATTTTATTTACGCTGGAAACGATGTCGCTGTATGCTGTCAGCCTGCCGGCGGTTGTGCTAGCCAAGCTCGGCCAAGCACGAGCATTCGAAATTTCACTCTTTGGTAAACTGTACTACCGGACTCGCCACCGGGCACGAAGGGCCCACGATCACTTGTTTATACTATAAATTTTATTTACTGTGAATAATCATCATCATCATCATCATCATTATTATTATAATTATTATTACCCCTCAGGCCCCGATGTGGGTGAGTGACCTGTGCCCGGGTGGGCTAATCCCCATAAAAAATAAAGATAAATAAATTAATAAATAAACTCTGGCCACCTCCTCTGAGCGGCTGGCTGTACGTAAGATCTCAGCTCATCACACCACCGTGTTACACGATGCTATCAGATCTTAACCGCCTTCATCCAGCTCCATACTGGTGTTGGACGGCGTCCTGGCATACAACAACCACGCGAGGTCTATTCTGTTACACAGAAGAGTCGTGGCTTGAGAGTCAGTGTTGACACGACTATCACAAATTACGTCTTGTAAGCTGATGGCACATGAGCACTATACTAAAGACTTCTAGTTACATTACTGCATCACTTACATATTCAAACAAAGCACAACTAAGTCAAATTCACTTAATATGATGGAGTGGGACACGAAGTACTGGGCATGTTGAATTGAATTGAATCAGTTTATTTAGCCAGAAAAACACAGATACAGATTGGATAATAATAATAATAATAACATGGCTGAGCCAGTTGAGAACCTGAGCTCTCCTGTAGGCACCTGATATATACTATACTGTACATTTATCTCAAGGAAGTATTATGTAACATTTAGTATCATATGGAATAGTACAATAGCATGGTGATAATAAGAACATCTCATAATGTTACCACGGTTATCACTTCAATATTTATTTATTTTATTTATTTATTATTACTTTTTTTTATTATAAGTATATACATAAATTACAGTGGAATTGAAAAACATAAATATAATGGGAAGCAGTACAACATGGGTTATACACTATTAAGGTTGAGCAAGAGGACAGAGCAGTCAGGAAAATGTCTAATTGGCAAATGTATTTATTGCAATGGTAATTTCTTATCCATTTACCTGATAATTTCCGATAAAACGGTTTCGATGGTACAATAAAAGCAGGCTTCGTAAACATAGTAGGTATAACAAGAAATATTAATACTTAGACAATATATATTTTTTTAGAGATGATTTAAAGGAAGGGAGCGGAGTCTTTGCTCGGATGGGTGGGGGTAAGTTGTGCCACACCTTCACACCATGATATTTTATGGAGGTCTGGGACTGAGAGGAGCGCATGGGGGGTGGTTTCAGTAGCTGTGTGCCTTAAGTTGCATCTCTGATCATTCCGGAACTGGAAATAATTATTGTCAAGCAAGTGATTTATAGATTTGTAAACAAAGAGGGCACATCAGTAGGTGTTAATATCTTTGAATTTTAACATTTTCAATTTAGCAAATTTTTCATTTGTGTGATCTGTTGTTTTCAAGTAGGTCATTGTCCGTACAACTCCTTTTGTGCAGTAACCAGGGATTGTGTTTTTGAAGAGCCAGAGGCCCCCACAGTGTGTGACAGTGTATCAGGTGTTGGTAAACAAGATCATGATCGATTTCTTCCATTGCTGTGAGAGTGAGTCACTGTCGAGTGTGATACATGATACCGCACTGTTTATTGACTTTACTGTGAATGGCTTGTATGTGATTCCTCCAGTTAAGTTTCTCATCAACAATAACTACTAGGAATTTAGTATTTTGTTTGCATTTGAGGACTGTATTTCCAAGGTACAGGGGTCCAAGTCTGGGGGTAAATTTTTCCTAATGCAAAAGATCGTGTAGTGGATTTTCTCAAGGTTTAAGGTCAGTTAATTACGTATTACCCAGGTTCTCACTTTAGTTAATTGAGTGTTCATAGTTCTCATCAAGGAATGGAGGTCTTAGTTGCTGGCATAGAGATTACTATCGTCTGCAAATAAGTGGACTATGGACTATGTCGTTTATGTACAACAAAAACAGTACTGGCCTGAGAATGGAACCTTGGGGGACGCCATACAAGATTGGCGTGGAGTCAGATTGGTGATTATTATAGCAGACATACTGCATCCTGTTGGACAGATATGAGGTAAACCAATTGTGGGACAGGCCCCTCACGCCGTAATGTTCAAGCTTTGAAAAGAGGATGGTATGGTCGACAGTATCGAAGGCTTTTAAAAGGTCCAAGAATATACCGACTGTGAAATGACTGTCATCAAAAGAATTTAAGATGTCATTAATAAAGGATAGCAGAGCACTCTCAGTCGACCTTCTAGCTCTAAATCTAAACTGGGAGTCTGTAAAGATGTTACTGGCATTGCAGGAATGTTATACAAATGTTTAATATCGTTAGTGAGTTTGGTCTCACAGAACCCAAGTACATCAAATTTGTGGGACAATAGAAGATAAACACTGATCTAAAAAGGTATCTAGATGAAGGGGAATACTGCTGATGTTATGGCTAATCAAGGAGAAGGAATGAGGTAGTAGAAGACTAGAACTAAACTCGGGAGAGTCAGGAAAGTAATAGTTACAGTTTGGGTTGGTGTACATGTAACCCAGTAAATTTTGTAGAAAGACATCAGGATCGATATGAGGGAGTATTGTGTCGGCACCATGGGTAAAGGGGGTGTAACACATACGATCTAGCACATCTAAGGGAATTACACTAGCATCATCATTGTAGGAACATTGATACTGACTAAGGAACAGTAAAATCTCAGGGTCACTGAAGTGTGAAACAGGAAGATCTAAGAAAGTTATAATGGTGGTGGGGGGGAGGGGGTAACGTACTCACAATTGCTACAACCAGCAGAATTAAGATGACCGATACTGTTGAGGGTGATTCCCAGATTGAGTGGGAGGTGCACTTGTCACTTGGTTTTGAGTGTTGATGGTTTCCACCGCAGAGGGTAGGCGTGTAGTGCTCGAGTTGGCCGGCAGGGGGGTGAAATTCCTCAGGTGATAGCGACAGTGGCTGGTTCCCCCTCAGTGGGGAGGGGGTTCTCGAGGGGCTTGTGGGAGGGGGGGGGGGCGTACTGCGAGTGGGTGAGTGGGCGGGTTTTCACTTGCCCGATCCCTCACAACAAGGGTTTTATGACTGAATGTCACGTGTTTCCCTTGTTTCCTGGCTTCTTTAAACTGGTCCATTTTCTGGAGTCGGGCTTTAGTCGTACCTGGGCAGAGGTCCTCGTTGACGAAGGTAGTGGTGCCTTTCAGCTTACTGCGTTGATAAAACACTTTGTCACGGTCAGAGGGGACTGAAAATTTTGTTATGATGTCGCGGGGGCGGGAGGAGTTGGGTTTCCCGACGCGTTGAACACAGTCAAACTTTACTTCAGGAAGTTGAAAATGGTCATTCAGCACGAGTGAAATTTTGCGCTGGGATGACTCCCAGTTCTCGTGAGCATCTTCGGCGACTCCGGCAATCCTGTGGTGCAATGTATGTGGCCAATAGTCTAATTTCTCTTTGTTAGGCCCACATACATACGTACAAATAGGAAATCTCGCACTCAGGGTAGAGGTGAGAAAGGAAACTCAGAATAGCTTAACTCTACATGTATTGTATGCACAATTCAGTGCTAGGGAGTTGCTGTGTGGTGAGGAGCTTGTTGAGAGGAAGTCCTGTCCGTTTGAGAGCGTTTGATGCTGGTGCGTAGATTGGTGGTGTGGGAACTGGACTTGAAGAATAATGGTGGAGTTTGTAGGGACTTGGGGTTGGTGGATCGTGCAGGAAGAAAGGTGAGGAAATTGGAAAGTAGTAGTAGGGTGCTAGGTCTTGGAGCTCAACCCAAGTGCTTCTGTTTTGTCATGTTTGTGATTCAGCTAAATTTCGTCTTAGGTGTTATATTTATTTAGGTGTTTGTATGTTTAACAAGTGTTGCAATTTTATGCCTTACAGTTTTGCGTCTTGTGTCCTAGCCAATGGTGGGGAGTCTAGGGCAGGTACTTGTGTTTCTGTTAAGAACATCCCGTCTTTTTATAATCTACGTAATGTTGTAAGTGGTAGGGCTGTGGGATATAAGATGTTTGTGTTCACACTCAGGTTGGAATGGAGAAAGGAAACTCACAATGTGCTCTCTGTATACATGTTGTATTGGATGTACAATGCAGCTTGGTGCTGGGAAGGCAGCATGGCTACAAGCGTGATGTAGAGAGAGCTGGTTGGTGAGGATGCTCAGAGGAGGACCAGCCTGTGGGTAGCCATGCTCGCCGGCGGGAGCGAGGACCGCCAGGCAGGCGGAGGAGGAGGTGTTGCTGGCTGGTTGGTGTAGGTAGAAAGAGAGAGATCACCACGAGGTCAGGTCTTAAATAGCGGGGGTTGGCGTGGCTTAGTAGTTGACCCCTGCTCCGTGGGCGGCGCTGGTTGGCCTAGACCACGAGGCATACACAGGGGAATTCGTGGGGTCGGCTATGCAGCGACAAACAGCGTTTGTAGGGGAGAAATCCACTGCAGGGCTACCAAGGTTGTCACTGGGGTAACGTTGCATTCTTTCAATAGAGTGGAGTTAGTGTGGGTTCGAGGGCTCTTCTTTTACTGCGAGGGAACCACTGTGTTCTCTTCTTCCTTCTTCTATTTCTTCCATCCATTCTGTGATTGGTCCTGTCTCTATATCTTCTAACTTTGTCCATATTCTTTTTGAGTGTTGGTGTAGGTAAACGTTTAGGTGTTTTATTTGCGCTCGTTGGTGTAGTTGACAATTGGTGACTAAGTCAGGATATCTGACATAGGGCTAAGTTTTGAATTGTCTGCAGTTTCTTTATGTTTTTTTTTATTTTATTGCATGTAGGGGAATTGGTGGATATACTAGTTGGGATTGAACATAGGCTCTATATAACTTTAACTTGTTTTTTGCTGACATGTTTCTGAAGCATTTAAATTTAATTACCATGTTTCTGGTTTTTGCTAGTTTTTCGGAGATGAATGTTTAGTAGCTTTGTGTTGTGATCTTCAGCCCTAGGGCGGTGCATTCCATGGCATATGGAATCACTTTGTTGTCTACTATAATGGGGTCTTTTTTCCTTTTAGCGATTGGTATTATTTTGAACTTGTTGGTGTTGGTTTGTATCTTCCACTTTTTTTCATACTGGTTGATTTTCTCTATTGCCTTGGCAGTATGTTGTGCCATTATTGCTGTTGATTTGCCGGGGTATGTGATGATTTGTGTGATATCGTTTGCAGAACTTATGTATTCACTGTAGGGAGCTGGTTCTGGTAGGTCTGATGTATAGATATTGTACAGCGTGCGTGAAAGGACACTACCTTGGGGTACTCCACTTTTCAGTTCTATGGGTGGTCCTATAGCTGCCGATTTGTATTTGTGCCGTGCGATCGTCTAAGAAGTCACAGACGATTTTTTCTAGTGGATCTAGAAAATTTAATTGAAGCAGTTTAAATTTTAATCCTAGGTGCCATACTTTATCAAACGCTTTCTTAACGTCTCTTAATACAATGTTGACTTGGTTTCTTTCTGCTTTCTTGTTGGCTAACGTTTCCGTGATTATGGCTAGTGCAGTATGTAGGTGCCACAGAGACTTTAAATTTTATTTTGTTTGTGTGCTTTCTCAAGGACTGAAACTGTGCCTACAATACACCATTCACAGGGAGATACAGTGTACGCAGTCGCAGACGACAACTCTATAGGCAACAGAGAGTAGCTAAGTACTGTTCTTTTCCTCTCTTTACTTATTTTAAATAGGTGTAGATCTATACAAGTCTGCACCCCCCCACAACAACAACAACCATGAGTTTGATATGTGATTACAGCAGGGAGAGTCGGATATGGAGGATACAGGCCTGACTAATGCAACGTTTAGGAAGTTACTAACTGCCGTAAAGCATGATGGCTGTTGCTGGTATTGCCCTGGCTGCATAGTCAAGGTGAATGAAGCGATTGCAAGCCATAAGGGAACGAGTTCTCTAGGGACGAAAATAGATGAAGCTGGAGCCCTGCTGGTTGCCAAACTGGAGCAAGTTGGGAAAGAGATCCTTGCTAAGACTGAGGAAGTAGCCGATAGAATGGAGGTGGTTGCTAAGAGGAGTTATGCTGACATAGTAGCAGGCCCACGGGAGGGGGCGGAGAGTAATGCAGGATCAGAACAGGTTCTACAGCAGATTGGGACTCTGAAGAAGTGTGTCGAAGAAATGAAAATTAACCGACCTACTGTTAGGGGAGAGGAGGAACACCAGGAACGTTTCCAGCGCAGGAACAGTAATAATTTTTGGAGTCCCAGAGAGCCAGGCGGAGGGAACTGTGAGTAAGGTAACACACGATAAGATGCTGTATCAAAATATTTGTACAAAGGTTCTGAAGAATCCATCAACCCCTCAGGAT
This sequence comes from Homarus americanus, assembly GCF_018991925.1. Classification (NCBI taxonomy): domain Eukaryota; kingdom Metazoa; phylum Arthropoda; class Malacostraca; order Decapoda; family Nephropidae; genus Homarus; species Homarus americanus. Next base: position 636 of record NW_024713394.1, on the reverse strand, counting down.
GTGAGGAGGCTGGGACAAAAGCAGGAGGATAAGCCTCGTCCCCTCAGGATAACACTAGCGAACAGGTTATTCGGCAGGCAAAAAAACTTAGCAAGAAGCGAGGCATTTCGGGATGTATTCATTCACCCAGATCGCACGGTAATATGGAGGGAACAGCACAAGAAGCTCCTGCAGGACTTGAAGCAGAAGAGGGAGGAGTCAAGTGTCCTTACTTGGAGCTGGCGGACGCTCGCCCCACAAGGGGTCACAGCTCAAGATTGAAGAAGCCGCAAGTCCAGAAAACCGTGAGGGCAAACTTTTTCGGAGTGAGGGTTGTAAACTCTTGGAACAATCTACCAGAGAGTGTTGTGACGGCACCGAGTGTGAGCTCTTTCAAGAGAAGACTTGACCAACACTGGAGCGGGTTCAGGTACATTCAGGAGCCGGTGCATGCCCAGTATTTGCCAACAGTGCGTGACAGAAACGTTACCGATCGCCCGGGCGGCTAGCGAGCCGATCTTTTGGTGAAGAATATAAATGAAAAGAGACGTGACCGATCGCCCAAGCGGCTAACAAGCCGATCAGTGGCGAAGAGGATAAAAGTAAAAAAGTAAAAGTAAGGAATAACGGGGACGGGTGTACATGGGTTATACTCAG
>NW_024713393.1:0-20093 GCF_018991925.1 Homarus americanus | reverse complement strand
TGGCAAAATGAAAGAAGAAGATTTATTTCATCAGTTCTAAATATTTGTGATGTAACATGTGTAGATATTACTCAAGATGAGTTATTAAATGCTGTTAAAAAAGGAAAATCTACAGCACCAGGCGAAGATGGTGTGACTTATGAAATTTTGAACTGCTTAGTTGGTATAGAAAATAGTCCATTATTAGATTTATTCAACATGAGCTATGCAGAGGGTAGATTACCAACAGAATGGAAGAAAGCGATAGTTATTCCTGTCCCTAAGGCAACTGGTGGATACAGACCAGTGTCTTTAACAACTTGTTTTTCCAAGATGATGGAGAGAGTATTATTAAATAGGCTTGTATATATTGTGGGGGGAAATCTATCTTGTAATTTATTTGTTTTTTTTTGGAAGGGAAATGTACTTCAGACTGTGTTATAAAATGTTTATCAAATGATGCAGACAGATGTAGAGTTTTTGTGGATTTACAAGGAGCATTTGATAAAGCTCACAGTGAAGTAGTTATGAATGAACTGGCTGCTCTAGGGGTATCAGGAAAGTTGTTACACTGGATAGGTGACTAATTGCATGGAAGGAGAATCTGTGTATGGTATGAGGGATGTTTGTCTGAGGAAAGAGCACTTGAACTAGGCACTCCCCAAGGGGGAATATTGAGTCCAATGTTATTTAATGTGTTAATGAACAAGATAGCCTCACACAAATATCCCAAAGGAGTTGTAACCATCATTTATGCAGATGACATCATATTTCATGGAAATTCTGTCAAAAATTTGCAGATTGCATTAAATAATTTTATTGTTCTTTCTCAAAAAATGGGCTTAGTTATCAATGAAGAAAAAACCAAGTGTGAATGTAAAGGAAGAGGAACTGAATCCGTTTTTCTAAATGGAAAAATTGTTGTGAAAGTGTCAAAGAATAAATATTTAGGAATGTATATTGGCTTTACTAGTGAAAGTAAAGAGGCAGAAATATATCATGTCCTCACTCAATGTAGAGCAAGATTACAGCCCTTGAAGGCTCTAGCATGTTGTGGTAAAGGTGCTGGGGTACCCATACTGAGAATGATTTATATTTCTACCATCAGATCACTTATAGACTATGCAGCACCTGTCCTCTCTTGTACTGGTGAAGGAAGGCTACGGAAGCTTGAGATCATGCAAAATGAAGCAATGAGAATAATTTTAGGGTGTCAAAAGAATGCAATGATTGAGATAATGAAAATGGAACTACGGTTACAGAGCATTTCACAGAGGTTCAATGAAATTAATACAGTTGCAGCAGTTCGATTAATGAGAGGGAACAGTGGGGCTAAATTTGTACAAGATATAAATGATGGTTTAAAAGGTAAAAGGACCTTCTGCAGGCAAGGCAAGAGAGGATACATGAATGAATTAGTAAATATTATTAAAAAAATGTAATCTGACAGACTGGTGTACAGCTGTTCAGAAGAGTTGTAAGAAGCCACCCTGTCAAGAACGAGACGTAGAATTAGACATAGTGCCTCTCACAATGAAGAAATCATTACATGAACCAGGACAGTTAAGGTCTTTATATGGTAATAAGATTAGTAATTTGCCTAAAATAAACACATTGCATGTATATTGTGACGGTTCAGTTATGTCAAGTGGTAGGGCAGGGTGCGGGATCCTTATAAGACAGTAAACAGTACAAGGAAATGATGACATAAAAATTGGACGTCGGTTGAGCAGTTTTATTTCATCAACACAAGCTGAGTTATATGCAATGTTAGTAGGATTGGAAAATGTTGTAAAGAGGTATAAAGATGCATATTTTTTTTTTTGATAGTAGGGCAGCTTTGGATTCTTTGAACAGTGGGAGTCCAGTCTTTGAACACATTATTGGTTCATATAGAAAATTAGTAAATACAATAAGGAAAAATGGCCATAATGTTCAATTTGTATGGGTCACTTCACATGTAGGCATTGGTCTTAATGAAGCAGTAGATATAATAGCAAAAAGAGCCACGGAAAAGGCCGAGATCGACATAATATGTACTAAAACCTTGAAACAATTAAGGAGCAAATTACTGAAAATACAATCAATAGAAGATAATTTCAAAAGGAATGAAATATGCGAGAAAAGTGAAACAATGAAACATTACCACCATGTTCTCATGAACACAAAATATACATATGGGAAAGATGGAAGTAGGTGGAAAGATTCAGTGTATATGAGGTTAAGATTAGGATATAAATATTATTGGGAACTTGGAGGTGAGAGAAGTGAACAGGATAAAGAATGTAGAGTTTGTAGAACACCCAGATCCCATACCCTGCCACATTATATACTGGAATGCCCATTGCTTAATGTATATAGAAATGCCCATATAAATAATGTCCCCAAGCAAATAGAGTGGATGTTTAAAAATAGGAAAATAGATGAAATATTAAAGAAATATAGAAATTTTGCATCTAGAATATAACTATGTACTATAACTGATTATATGAAATATTAGGGATTTATGTGAGTCCTGAGAGGGACATGCCTGGACTGGGGTGGGGCATGACTTATGTCACTTCTAATATAAACATCTCCAGGTGTTAATGTTCTTTAAACATCTAAATAAGTGACATTTCGTGTGTTTACTTACAATTAAATAACTCAATGTTTTACCTTATTAATTTATACCTGATGTTATTCGCTCTATACCGGTACTGATTCTACCATACATCAATGCTAAATTTATTTCAGTCTTATTTTATATTTTTCTGGAATAAATAAGTTTAATTGAGGAAGAAGTTGTGAGTATTACCTCCACGTCTTGGCCACCACATACCTCCCTCCTCCACGTTTTGGCCACCACTCACCTCCCTCCTCCACGTCTTGGCCACCACTCACCTCCCTCCTCCACGTCTTGGCCACCACATACCTCCCTCCTCCACGTCTTGGCCACCACATACCTCCCTCCTCCACGTTTTGCTTACCACCCTCCCCTCCTCCACGTCTTAGCCACCACCACCTCCCTCCTCCCACGTCTTGTACCACAACCCTCCCTCCTCCACGTCTTGGCCACCACCTCCCTCCTCCACGTCTTTGCCACCACTCACCTCTCTCCTCCACGTCTTGGCCACCACACACCTCCCTCCTCCACGTCTTGGCCACCACTCACCTCCCTCCTCCACGTCTTGGCCACCACTCACCTCCTTCCTCCACGTCTTAGTCATCACTGACCTCCTTCCTCCACATCTTGGCCACACTCACCTCCTTCCTCCACATCTTGGCCACACTCACTTCCCTCCTCCACGTCTTGGCCACCACACACCTCCCTCCTCCACGTCTTGGCCACCACACACACTCCTCCCTCCACGTCTTGGCCACCCTTCCTCCCTCCTCCGTCTTGTACCACACACCTCCCTCCTCCACGTCTTGGCCACCACTCACCTCCCTCCCTCCACGTCTTAGCCACCATTCACCTCCCTCCTCACGTCTTGGCCACCACACCTCCCTCCCTCCCACGTCTGCCCACCACCACGCCTCCCCCCTCCACCTCCACGTCTTGGCCACCACACACCTCTCCTCCACGTCTTGGCCACCACACACACTCCCTCCTCCACGTCTTGGCCACCCACACACCTCCCTCCTCCACGTCTTGGCCACCACACACCTCCCTCCTCCACGTCTTGGCCACCACACACCTCCCTCCTCCACGTCTTGGCCACCACACACCTCCCTCCTCCACTTCTTGGTCACCACACACCTCCCTCCTTCACGTCTTGGCCACCACACACCTCCCTCCTCCACTTCTTGGCCACCACACACCTCCCTCCTCCACGTCTTGGCCACCACTCACCTCCCTCCTCCACGTCTTGGCCACCACTCACTCCCCTCCCCTCCATCTTGGCCCCCTCCCTCCCCACCCTCCTCCATGTCTTGGCCACCACTCACCTCCCCTCCTCCCACGTCTTGGCCACCACTCACCTCCCTCCTCCTCGTCTTGGTCATCACTCACCTCCCTCCTCCACATCTTGGCCACACGCACTTCCCTCCTCCACGTCTTGGCCACAACTCACCTCCCTCCTCCACGTCTTGGCCACACGCACTTCCCTCCTCCATGTCTTGGCCACCATTCACCTCCCTCCACCATGATTTGGCCACCACTCACTCCTCTCCTCCACGTCTTGGCCACCACATATCCCCCTCCTCCACGTCTTGGCCACCACTCACCCCCCACTCACTTATGAACTTTGTCATTAACTAAAGCTCACTCCAGGAGTCTTAGCTGTAAGTCTCACAGCGTATAATCTTACATACCGAGGATAAGCCTTCAGCGTTACATAAGGAAGGTAGCTGTAGGCTTTCTTATTGACTGTTAAACATTTATTTCCTGGTAAAACCCTTTTTTTTTCATCTGTTTGACACATATGTTAATTTTGTTAAAACCAAGGATTATGAATGAAATATACAAGTAATCCTTCTTGGAAATTGATTCGAAAAACATTATCAAATACATAAATCATATTTCATTACGTGTACTCGCTCAAAATGCTGGATATAATGTTCGAAATAAACAAATAAGAAGATTATATGAATTGTTTTCTACATTTTCGCTAATTACCTGAATAGATAAATTATTAAAGTAAATATATCTGTCCAGGTATGTAAGAGGGACATCTGTGCGGCACAGTGCACACACAGCAGGTGTAAGAGTGTTATGTTCATACACATTAACTCAGGTGGGAAGCAATTTACTAACAACTGCATTACCTAAATTGAGTGAGAAGCGGGGATTTGTCTTTGCGTCTTAACTAAAATGATCTTTATTCCTGGACTTTTTGCTACGAAAACTAAGACCTTCCTTAATAAATATATCGATCCTACAGGGGAAGTATTGTTATTTATAGTTTGTTTTGTGGAACGTTATGAAGCCCCTCTTAGTTGTGGCGACAACACAGGCCTCAGTTATCACCTTATCACCGCATTACAGTAATTGACTCCCGCATTTAAAAGATTACGTAGTTTAGTTATATCCAATATGTTTGTCAAATTAAGTGCTGGTGGTTAACTTTTGGCAAGAAGCCAAGGCATTAACTGATGGGCTGTGTACTTAGTCTTGTCTAGCGTTCCCTCACCACCAAATTTATGGGTTTGTGTCCAGACAAGCTGGCGGGACACTAATGGTTTCCTCATCTTAAAGTATTACCTATAAAACTGTCGGAGGTGTGGGAAGGTAAGTGATGGGTTCTGACAAGGTGTGAAGTATATGTCGACTGACCGACCATTCGACACTGAAAAACAGACATACTGTCAGTTACGTAATGACCCCAGATAAGATGTGCAATGTTATTCATAAAGACAAGTATTTACAGTTACAATGTTCAGTACTGCGTTATGATGAAATATTATTGTAAACAGAAATGCTCTTAAACAACATAAACTGTCTTTATTCGCTTTATGGACCACAAATACAGTAAGTCGTTTGTCGCTGACTATCAAAATGGATCATAAAAACAACCCCAGATTTCTTCGTCTCTCGAATCATACACGGAGGGTTTTTTTTTGTTTTTTTGTTTTTTTTTTGTTTTTTTTTGTACGGGGATTAGCCCACCCGGGCACAGGTCACTGACCCACATCGGGACCTGGGGGCGAAAATATAAAAACAAAAACAAAAACAAAAACAAAAACAAAAACAATAATAATAATAATAATAATAATAATAATAATAATAATAATAATAATAATAATAATAATAATAATAATAATAATAATAATAATAATAATAATAATAATAATAATAATAATAATAATAATAATAATAATAATAATAATAATAATAATACAGTAATTCATAAGAAATAAAATAATAATGATAATAATAATAATAACAACACTAATAATAATAATAATAATAATAAAGAAATACAAAGAAAAAAATCAATAGTGGGAAACGCTACACTACAGTATATGTATGTTGTGTTATCATGTAAGAGAAACAATTGAGACCCTGCAATTGTGTGTAAATGAGGCAGAAAGTCAGATGAGCAACCTGGGACTTGGTCACAATATTCGTGATGCCATATGGCAGCAGGGTCTACCATTAGACAACACATTATGCTTCCAATATCTTCCCAGGCGGTAGTACCTCCCTGTTTGACAGCTGCCTACTACACTGTATATCTACTGCTCTCCTCGTATCTACTTGTCTTCTATCTGCCTCAATTATTCAGTCATCCTATTCCATTATCTCCATAATTTCAAACATCAACACAATCTCTGCTTTACTTATTCAGACATTTATCTCTCTACCAAATGATCTTTTAATGTTACAGTCCTCACTCTGTCTTCTCTTGATCTTCCTCACCCGAACTTCAAGATAATTATTTCCAAGTTAGTTTGTGTCTTGTCATTCTATTATTGTAACCTCATGTTTCACACCTCAACATCAGACGCTGTATTAATCCTTCCTCTAAGTCCGCCCAGTTTGGTGTAATGTCATACAGATCCTGAGCTTTTACTAGACACAGCTCCAGTAACTTTAATATTTTTTCTCTGCATATGGCCCACTTTCCCCCGACAACAAACAACAGTTCATTCTTATACAGATGATTCAGCCCTTCTGACTGCCTCAGTCACTCAAAATAAAGTTTTCAGTGGTAGACAACAGACATCATCTCTTCCGGAGGATCTCGCTTGGATAGTTTAGTCACTAGTGGGATCTATCCACCGTTGTTTCCACCAACGCAACAAATAAACTAAAGTACATTTCAACATTGATTTTGGCATATCCATCAGGCCCAATTTTATGTCTTATTCAACCGGTAAACAGTTGGCAAGCGTTTACGTGAAACAGATGCTCACCCAGATTAATTACTGCTGTCATATGTGGGCAGGATGTGGTGTCGTGGCACTTTGTCACCACTACTTGGTGCAGAGCAGAGGAGAGCAATCAAATTAATCCACAATTATAACCCTACCCTAACACTTCCGGTACTACAGTGACATCTCCCTATTCTCTCTAGTCTATACAGTATATATTTCCAAAGTCGCTGTGTTGACGAACTACCGTCGATAGTGCCAGCATCTTGCACCATCTATCGGCATTTACCGTATCTCTCAATATCCGATATTCATATCCCGGAACAGCACTTCTTGGAACTCTCCATTTCACAATGTTTTTCCTATGTCACAGCTTCCTGGAGTTTAAAACATCTTGTTGCAAATGTATCTTCACTCTTTGGTGATGGGTCGCCTTGAAAACGATGCCTGTGTAATCTCTCCCTACACTTTCTATTTGATATTGACAGTACATATCCTGGAAGTAAACCGAATATAATCGCTATCAAACTTTTCCAACCTGGACCTCTCGAACGGACTTCACCTCCTGAATCTCTATCATATACTAACTGTAACTTGCAGCAGAGTAGTGATGTAAACAACTATTGAATAATCCTTCTATCAGTTTTATGTTATTTGCTTTACTTCCAGAACAAACTTGCTCAACCACGACAGTTTCAGAGCCCTTCTCCCTGTGTGTAGTACTATAATACATTATGTACAAAGAGGAAACCTCAAATACATTTCCGTTCTTTATACCTCAACTGCCCACACCACCACTACCATTTCCTCCACCCACACCCTTGTATTCAGATCACCAGCACCGACAAAGTATTACCTCTCTCGCTGAACAACACATTTCAGCTCGATTAATCAAAGAGCTTGTTTTTGTGTTTTGTTTCATATTCTTCGTTCAAACTTACCCAACAGTTATTCTGGTCTCGATTTAGTCTATCTTCAACCTATTCCATAATGATCGTAAGCAAATTGATTCATATATTATCACATGTCTCCCTATCTGACCAAAACATTGAAAGTTGTTCTATCCCTCTTCTCTTGTCTATACCTAATAACAGCATCTCTCTCTCTCAGTATTTCTACCTCTCTCCTCCCATGTACTGTACACTACACTATCTTTCACCCTCTTATTCCGTCCAGCAAATTCGTCTCACTCACTGCCACCGTCCTGTATTGTAATGGTCGCCGTATATCATTGTAACCGATATTGCAGGAGCGTCTCTCATATTAGTCCCGAATTGCTTCTACATAGTCGATAACCTAATTTATCTAAATATAAAACATTGACAAAGAAGAGTTATCTTATAAGGAAAATAAACTCATATCTTCATGAGTAACATTCTCAATAAAAACACATCGGTAAACTTGCACCCAAACGAGGTACTAAATCAGTAAGTGGTAATCTTCACTTTTGATCTTTTGACCAAGAAATATAATTTTGGCAATGATAAATAATATATATAATATAATTTTGGCAATGATAAATAATATATATATATATATATATATATATATATATATATATATATATATATATATATATATATATATATATATATATATATATATATATATATATATATATATACATATATATATATATATATATATGATATACAAGGAAAGAAAGAAAACACAGAATGTACACACCCTGAAGATGGGAATTACACAGCTGGCAGGAACTTCGTGATTTTTCACTGTAATTCTTTATACCTTGCACCTACAGTGATTTACTTGCATATATATATATATATATATATATATATATATATATATATATATATATATATATATATATATATATATATATATATATATATATATATATATATACGTGGCGGCGAGTGTGTCCTCACTGTATGTGGTGTTGAGAATATCAACCTGGGATGAGAAAGATTTGTTGGTATTTAAATTTACAGAAAACGAAAGAAAAGACTGATAATATATGTATATTCAGGAAAAATAATAATAAGTGAATCAACTATATACTGATCAAATAAATGATGACGTGCTCTAAATTCTATTATCAGTTGATAGCAACACGATAGCCAACCCACAAATAAAATGTAAATTACATACAACATAAAATTTTGGATATTCATAAAACAATTTACATGACGTCAAAAGAGTTCTTTAAATTTTTTGTTGGACTGTAAAATGTATTTTGTAATTTGGCTTAAATTTCAAAGTGGATTTATTTTTGTCTCTTCTGCTTAACAATATGTCCTTGTTGCTTTCCATTTCAACTTATAATTTAATATCTAGAAGATTCTTTAGACACTTTCAGAGCTGACTCACACAAGCAGTAAGATGAAAAAAGTCTGAGAAAAGTTTATTACAGCTTAATTTTGTTCCTAATAGTTCTGTCAGAAAGATTTTGCCTCTTTGTTGTGTTATGTGTCGCCTCTTCTTACTCTCTCAAGTATTAACTGATCCATCATGTGTGAAGCATCTTGATGGGTCTTCGACACGTGGCGATTTACACGAGTAATATTTGCCTACACATTAAATTCTGTTCCGAGAGCAAAAAAAAAAGAAAATTTTTCGTATAGTATCATTTTGTTTGTTATGAAAATATAAATCTATTTATACAAAAGATATGTAAATTAATTGAAAAATTATATCACTAATACTGAAGCAGTAGACGATTCGACTAAAAACTCGCCCAGTGATATTCAGCTGTTGTAATAATTATGTTAACCTGATAGAGAAGAGCTGATTCTAAAATATACTCCCACAACACCTTGCTCCCGAGTCTAGTTTTACCTAACAGCCTCGACAACATAATCCAGAGACGTCCTCCCCTTAGCACAAGTTGACGACCCCTTTGTTAACAACATTATCTGGTCTTTTATTTATGACATTCATTACCAAGATATTATACATAACATTACATAGAAAATACATCCATTTCCTGTAATACCTCATTGAGCTGATAATTATGAGGTGAATTACTTCTTTTTATTCTCGAATATCAAAACTCAGAGCTGCATTAATAAAGTATATAACACATACCATTATGCGAGTTAAGGAACATCACCCAAGGGTAAAGATTGTAAAAAGCAACAACACATTAGACCAGCAGTTGTGTGTATCGTCAATTACCGGGGGTGGTGGGGTAAAATTCTGCGGTTACCACACGCCAAGTTTCACTACCTTCCCCCCCCCCTTTTTTTTTTAAATATACCGTATACCGTATATATTTTTTACCTGTTACAATACTTCCCGAATACACACGCCGTTGGTCTTTATATAACAACAAGAAAAATCTGAAATGTCGAGTATAAAAGCTCCTAGGATCAGTACAGTATCTCAGTAGGCAGGTATGTATATGATTACCTTTACATGCATGTTTTTATTCACGTATCCGTACCGTATGTATAAAGTTCTCTATGTATTAATAAATTTCATCAAATTATCTCAAAAACCAACGAGTATGTTTCAATAAATTTATGTATATTCGTGATGTAAGAGTTTCATGGGTGACCGGGATGTCACTCTCTAAGAATTGTAATATTTATTTTTTGGCACTTGAGGGATGTCCACCGTTATCTAGGCAAATATTTTCATCATAGTTTCTTATACATGTAAATAGAAAGGTATAATATTTGACCTTATCTGCCAGCCTTACAATAGCCTCGTTATGTCACCCCTTTCAGGTGCACCAGAGCTCCTTATACCACTCCATGGTGATCAATTAGTGTGCGTGTGTACTTGATCTTTATCTTTAATTTCACTACTTTTAAACTTTTTACCTAACCTAACCTAACCTAACCATTGGGTACTTTTCATATGGCTTAACTATTACAAAAGAAAATTATTGATGGTGATCTCGGCTAATATTATGATGGGACGAAATCACTAAAATGGGCCGAGGTCACCACTGAATGTAGGCCGAGGTTACCACTAGATGTGACCCGAGGTTTTCACTGGATGTGGGCCGAGGTTACCACTGGATGCGGGCCGAGGTTACTTGACCGAATTTACCATAGGCCGACGTCACTGGCACCCGAGATTATGCTGCTGTCATCAACACAAGAAAACGCCTCAACTCTTGTATATATGTAAACACTGATATTATGATCTGATTTATAATTAAACCTGAAATGTTGGATTCTGTAGGTTAAAAGAGATTTGTTAAAGTATTATTTTTTGGGGGAAATTTAACTTAAACAAAGAGACATCGGAAAATTTTTTCAGACTTGTACCCAGAACCAGCAGAACCTGATGGTCAGTCCCCCCGTAAGGTCACGGTGTCTCTGTTATATAAAGTTTGTAAGCTGCTTATATATTAGAGCTTCACTTCTCTTAATATACAGTATTGGTTAATGTATAAAAGCTATTTTATAATGAATAATTCACTCCTCTTGTATATCTTTGTTACTTATTTATTCTTATACTAATACAATAAGCAGAGCAATGAAGAATATATAATATATATTCTTCATTGCTGGTCTACGTTCCTCTCTCTGAGCCAGTTCACAATGTTATCTGCCACTATCTCAGCTGGTTTCCTGATGTCATCTTTCTCTGGAGTGAAATGCCACAAATTCCCTCCTGGTTCACTGCAGCAGGAGTAGTGTTCCTCCTTCACCATGGCAGGGAACAACTTGTCAGAATCTCCAACTTTCATGAACACTTTAGTGTCAGCCCTTCTCCCATCAAAGAACAAACAATTTATTCCATTTTCTCTTATCCCCTTATCAAACTCCTCTTCTAGGTTACTGACAAGTTTCTCCTGAGCTCTCCTTACTTTGTTATGATCTATCACCAGGTGAACATCATCAGGTGTTATCAAACCACCGTCAATCCAGGCAGCTGTTGCTATCTCTGCAGTTTCTTCTGAGACCAGTGTGGTGTCGTGCTGGCCAGAGCTATGCTCGATATCTTTCCCTATTTCCTGAATCTTATGCCTGGAAGGTCAGATCATTATTTTCGGGTTAGGGACAAAGTCACCATTCTGGTCAGCACTGGATCAGCCATGGGGAAGCCACAAACTCTGAATCAACAGCTTGACTCCAATCATCGGCCTTTTTTACCTCACCCTGGGCCTTCTCAAGTCTCTCTTCCTCGGCAACTCTTCTCCTCTTCTGTCTCTCTGTGGCAGCCTCCTGTCTCTTGGACTCCGGAATATCTTGGCTAGAAATCATGAGAGCCCCTATACTGCCAGTCTTCTCTCTCTGTGCTTTGACAAATGCCAGTTCGATCACAGGAATCTTCAGTTCACGCTTGCAAATACAGGAGATGTGGGCCTCGGATTTACAGTCACAATCGCATCCAAACTCAGTACAGAGAACAATTGGGCACTTGCAAGTAATTATGTCAAATAACTGGTCCAGTTGCTTGGCAAAGCTGTCCTTAACTGCAAGTTTTCCTCTCCCAAGAGAGATATCTCTTGCCTTTTCCCAACTGGCTAGCAGTCTCTCACCAATCTTCTTCTGACTTGTTATGACTGGAGGCTTCAACCTCGAGCGTTAGCCAGAGTGTACTGTGCCAAGACAACAGCTTTGGTCATATCACTGGCAATGTCTTTGTTTGTGTAAGTTCTTTGGTTCTTTTCACTGATTTGCCTGATTAAAACACCGCATCTCAAAGCATCTCTCAATGTAGGCAACTCCGACTTCAGGAGCTCTCTCCCAGACCCAAGATAGTGACTGAGATGGCTGGATTTTTGGTTCCTCGTCCTGACACAAGCAGCCATCGCAAATATTATCAACTTATAAATGCATCAGAATCTGAAACAGAAAAAAATATTGTTAGTTGGGTTGTTAAAGAATAAAGTCAGAAAGCAATGTTCACTATTTAATTGTAATGCACTAATGCAGCTGTACGTTAGATTTTCGATAAATTTCACGCTAAAATTTACCTAGCAAAAGGTTGCAAAATATTGAAACTGAAATTATTTTCTGTTTATATACACTAAAATCTACCAAAAGAGTGATGGGCCATTAGTTTTAGCTGATCTTCCCTCCTATGACACACCCTACTACTACAATGTCTTTACGATATTACTACAGCATCTTAACTACTACTACTACAGCATCTTAACTACTACTACTACAGCATCTTAACTACTACTACTACAACATCTTTACTATATTACTACAGCATCTTAACTACTACAACGTCTTTACTATATTACTATAGCATCTTAACTACTACTACTACAACATCTTAACTACTACTACTACAATGTCTTTACTATATTACTATAGCATCTTAACTACTACTACTACAACATCTTAACTACTATTACTACAACGTCTTTACTATATTACTACAGCATCTTAACTACTACTACTACAACATCTTAACTACTACTACTACAATGTCTTTACTATATTACTACAGCATCTTAACTACTACTACTACAACATCTTTACTATATTACTATAGCATCTTAACTACTACTACTACAGCATCTTAACTACTACTACTACAACATCTTTACTATATTACTATAGCATCTTAACTACTACAACATCTTAACTACTACTACTACAACATCTTAACTACTACTACTACAGCATCTTAACTACTACTACCACTACAATATCTTTACTATATTACTACAACATCTTAACTACTACTACTACAACATCTTAACTACTACTACTACAGCATCTTAACTACTACTACCACTACAATATCTTTACTATATTACTACAGCATCTTAACTACTACTACTACAACATCTTAACTACAGCATCTTAACTACTACTACCACTACAATATCTTTACTATATTACTACAGCATCTTAACTACTACTACTACAATGTCTTTACTATATTACTACAGCATCTCAACTACTACTACTACTATTACTATAATGTCTTTACTATCTTGCTACAGCATTTCTACTGCTACTACAATATGTTCACTATATTACTACAGCATCTCAACTTCTACTGCTACTACTATACTATAACATGTTCAGTATGAAGCTGAGGAACAAAATTCCAACCTCACTTTTTATATTTTGTAATCTCTCCCTAAATTTCAAGTTTAGGTCACCAGACGAACCAGATATTAATATTATTATTACTTTCAAAATGGATCGGGTTCAACTTGTCCAATTCAGAGAAGCTCTCAAGGAGTTGGAGAATCTGGAGGCTCTCCGGACTTCGTCTGTATTAAGCCTTCACCTCCCATCATCTTCCTCCCTGATACTCGTCAAAAATAGAATCAAGGATGAACAAAGCCGCGCGGCCAACATAAAGTCCGTTTCTAACCGCTCTTCAGTGCAAGAAGCACTGAAGAGCGCTGTGGATATGCTATCCACAGTCAATGCCATGCCACCCCATGGGCTTTTAGTGTTTTACGGCCAATCAGTTCTCAACAAAGCAACCGGCGAGGTGAGTCGCCTTCGCCGGACGTTAACACCTCCTCAACCAGTTCAAGAATTTAAATACGATGTCAGCAAGACATTCTCCACGCACTCACTGCACCAATTACTCATCTCCCAAGAGGGAGGCGTTGGCTACATCGTCATCGATGGGTCAGCGGTTGCCCTTGGAACGCTCTCTGAAAATGGACTAAAAGTCCACCACCATGAGAACGTGGACATTCCAAAAAAGCACGGCAGAGGTGGCCAGTCCGCTCCCAGGTTCCAGCGCATCCGTCTGGAAAAGAGACAATTGCTGGTGAAGAAAGTAATTGCTCTCAGCGAAGATTATTTTATGACTGAAAATAAGGCGACCGTGCAGGTTCAGGCCCTGGTGGTAGGGGGTCCTGGTCAGCTGAAGGACCAATTGGTTGAGCGTCTCCCTCAGCTCTTGAAGAGTGCTGTAAGATCTGTAATAAACACCTCATACTCCGGCCGTCAAGGTCTGAGGGAGGCCATCAATGGCACACGGGACCTCCGCCAGCACATGCTTTTGGAAAAGTCTAACACTGTCCTCAGTTCCATATTTGAAAAACTCAGGGTCGATGAACCGGACATGGTCTGCTTTGGTGATGAAGTTCGAGCGGCCATGGAGGATGGTGCCGTCAAAGTTGTCGTGCTATGGGACGAGTCCCCTGAACTCGCCTATTTTACAGAAAACTGTCCCGAGGGGACTGAGTTAATGGCGATGCCCAACACAACTAATAATACCCAAATGCTTATAAGCACGTTTGGGGGGATAGCGGCCTTAAATAAATACCCAAGAGCCGTCCCAAACGAAGAAGAGGCCGAGTGAGGCAAAAAAAAAAATAAATAAATAAATAAATATAAAAAAAAACAAAAAAAAAACAAACAAATGTAAACAAAAATAAAATAAATGTTTATTTTTACTTTTATAAATAACAGGACTTTTCTTACTAAAACTAGTCGTTCTCAAATAGCCACTTAAAATGTACCAAAATGAACTTCACATAAGAAAGTAAACACCACCATTAACATTTCATTACAATAACAAACAATATATTCCTTTCACTCCTATGATATACCTTACTTTAATACATATTATACATATCAATATATAGTCAATAATATCCAAAACTATTACTCTTTATCTTTATTTCACTAAACCTAATGAATATATATAGTAAGCGTAGGTAACATCCTATTAAATATATATAGTGAGCGTAGGTAATACATCTAGCAAACCAAAACAATTACACAAAAGATAAGTATCTAAGCTAAGACAATGTTAACTAATTATCACTGGGATACTAACCTAACCTAACCTAACCTAACCTAACCTAACCTTACCTAAAATAGCCTAACATAACATAACATAATGTTACGGTCGTCCCCCTATTGTATTTAGTTTCTGTTGTTTCCCGTTTTTCTTTAGAATCGAATTTCAAAGCCTATGGTAAAGACTTTGAAAAAGTTCTTGATTATTTTATATAAGTATGTATACTAGTATTTGTTTCATTATGTAAACTTTGTAGAATGTATTCTTATTTTTTATACAGTTATGAAAGACTGTAAGAAGCAGTTGTGAAGCATAAAAGGAATTAGAAATTATATGTTGATGAAACAAGAAAGCATTGGAACATTGTTTTGGTTCTGGTGGCTCTCTCTGTAGCTAGGTTGAGGATAGGAGGGTCAAACTTGTGTGGTGCACATTTATCTATTATTTTCTAGGCAATCATGGATAATTGTGGTGTTAACTAAAGTGCAATATGTTCATTATAGTCTAAAGAATATTATAGCAGTGAGAGAGTATTGTGTTTGGTGGAGGTAACATTATTCTGAGTGAATTGATTTGCGGCTTTTGAACACATGTTTATTATATTTTGTTGTAATTTTGAAGCTGTGTTTTGATCAAACCAGTTTTAATGGGAACAGTGGTATTGAAATAAACACCTGTCAGCTGTCAGGATGTTGTTAGCCTATGGACTGACTATACATCCTCTAGTGCAGTGGTTCTTAACCTTTTTTGAGTCACGGACCCCTTTGGGAATCTGGTGAAAGCTATGGACCCCCCCCCCCCAGGAAAAATGCACATAAGCACATAAACGCAACTTTGCATGTAAACATGATAAAACCATATTATGATAGAAACTCTACAGAAAATGATATGAATAACAAGGTGAATTGTCTATGTGTTAGGTCTGATGATGAAAAGATGATAGATGAAAGTGAAGATATGAAGTTGGGGAGATGTGAAAATAAACTGTTAAATAATTCAGGTGTGATGAATAATTTAGAAAAGAAACTTCATCATTTAGAAACTGAGAAGAGAAATCAAATCATACAAATTATACATGAGTTTAGGCCTTTGTTTTCTGATGTTCCTTGGAGAACTGAGGTATTACAGCATGATGTTGAGGCTGAGAATACAACACCCATTAAGCAACACCCATATAGAGTGACTCCTAAGATGAGAGAAATAATGAGACAAGAAGTACAGTATATGGTTGATAATGATATGACTGAAAGAAGTAACAGCCCTTGGAGTTCACTCTGTGTATTGGTGACTAAACCTGATGGTATTTCATATAGATTTTGTACTGATTACAGAAAAGTAAATACAGTAATGTAACCAAAGCTGACTCATATCCTATTCCTAGAGTGGATGATTGTACTGACCAAATAGGAGATGCTAAATTTGTAACTAAGATGGATTTGTTGAAAGGATATTGGGAAGTACCACTGACTGAAAGAGCAAAAGAAATGTCTTCATTTGTGACTATGGAAGGTTTATATCAGCATAAAGTGTTACCCTTTGGTATGAAAACAGCGGTAGTACTTTCCAGAGATTAGTTAATCAAGTATTGTATGATGTTAAAGGTTGTTCTGTGTGTATAGATGATATTGTACTGTATTAAAAAACTTGGGAAGAACATTTGTATTTAATTAGAGAAGTATTTAACAAATTGAATCAAGCAAACTTGACTGTAAACCTTGTGAAGAGTGAATTTGCTGTAGAATATCTAGGTTATATTGTTGGTCAGGGAAGTGTCAAACCAATTAATGCTAAGGTGGAAAGTACTGTGAAATTTCTTGCACCTACAAATAGAAGAGAATTATTAAGATTTCTGGGTATGAGTGGATATTATCGTAGGTTTTGTAAGAACTTTTCAACCATTGCTTTACCATTAACCAATCTGTTGCCAAAGAAAGTCAAATTTGTGTGGAGTGTTCATTGTGATGACGCGTTTAAAAAATTGAAACAGATACTTATAAGTGCACCCATACTTTTTACTGTAAATTATGATAAACCGTTTAAATTGTATGTAGATGCTAGTGATTATGGAGCTGGTGGAGTTTTAATGCAAGAGAAAGATGATGTTGAGTATCCTAGGTAGAAGGCAAGTGGTGGAGAGAGAGAGAGAGAGAGAGAGAGAGAGAGAGAGAGAGAGAGAGAGAGAGAGAGAGCCTGAAGACTTCGACCGTATTTCCTCGTGTAAAGGACTGAGGATGAGCTTATGATTGGCGAGGATTATATGGGTGTGGAAGGTGGGATGGGGAGGCGAACGAAGATTTGTAGGAAGACGAGATGAGTGAGGAAAAGGGGAAGAAAAGGAGGAAATATCGACCCCGAGACTGTGTGGCTTACCATGAATTGGGTGTCCATCCTTCAAAGACAGCGTAAGGATGAAGCTATGAAGGATAGATGAAGCCGAAGGAGTCGGATAAAGGGGGAGAAGGCGTGTCCAAGAGAACAGAATTCACTACACAGTTTGGGCCTGGGTCTCACTCGCTGGATGGTGATGGTAAGGTTGTCTTGGGTTGGGTGTAACGTTATTGGAATTTTCTTGCCGACTATCTCTTTGAATTATAGTTTTCTTTGGAGACCAGTAGCTCTGTATATCTCTATCTCTCACGCACGCACACAAACACACACACACACACACACACACACACACACACACACACACACACACACACACACACGACTTAGTTCATTACCTCTCCGTCACATTCTATAATCATGAGATTCTGAATTACTTTTTTTCCCTATTCACAAAAAAAAACATTCTTTTACCCCCTTCTCTTGTCCTACCTTCCTCCTCCCCTAGTTCCTGATCCCAGTGACAGGAGCCATTTCCTGGTTGGCGAAGGGAAAGAGATGCAGTTAAAAAAAAATAGATGCCGTGGAGTTTGTGTCAAGGGGAGAAGATTTACGCGAGATAAGGTGTGTTTCCTCTGGTGCTGGAGGATTGGTACAAAGATACGATTAAAGAACATCTAAACACTATACTACACCACATAGAAACTACAATTATATCCCATAACATCACACAACACCACACTACACCCATAACACCACACTTTAACACACAACACCACACTAGCTTATGTTGGAGAGAGAACATAAGAACATAAGAACATAAGAATGGAGGAAACTGCAGCGGGCCAATTGGCCCATACTGGGCAGTCCCGTTTACACCCAACCGCTATTGCTCATATGAGCATCTAACCTATGTTTGAAGCAATTCAGCGTATTCGAGTTAATGATGATATTTGGTAACTTGTTCCATTCATCCACCACTCTGTTTCCAAACCAGTGTTTACCTATTTCACTCCTAAATCTAAATTTGTCCAATTTAAAACCATTGTTACGAGTTCGCTCCTGGTTGGATAATTTGAGTACCTTTGTAATGTCCCCTTTGTTTAGCCCTGCCTTCCACTTATACACCTCGCTCTACGTCTCTCAAGGGAGTGCAGATTAAGATGCTTTAACCTGTCTCTATACTCAAGGTTCCTAATGCCCGGGATTAGTCTTGTCATTCTCCTGAATTCTTTCCAAGGATTCTATATCCATTCTGTAATACGGTGACCAGAACTGAACTGCGTAATCCAGGTGTGGTCTCACAAGAGCAAGATACAGTTTTAGGATGACCTCGCTTGTCTTGTAACTAACACTCCTTTGTATGAACCCAAGTACTTTATTAGCCTTGTTACGAGCAAAAACACATTGTTTACTTGGCTTAAGGTTCCTACTTATCATTACTCCTAAATCTCTCTCGCTGTCGGATTTCTCTATGGCATCGTTGTTCATCTGGTATCTGGTTTTCCTGTTTACATTTCCTATACTGAGTACTTTACATTTGTCGATGTTGAATTTCATCTGCCATTTTTCAGACCATTCGAAAAATTTGTTTAGATCCTCCTGTAGTTTTGCCGAGTCCTCGTCAGATTTAATAACACGTCCTATTTTAGTATCATCAGCAAATTTACTTATGTTGCTGTCTATGCCGATATCTATGTCGTTTATGTATATAATAAACAATAATGGTCCAAGTACTGAGCCTTGTGGAACCTACTTGTGACGCTGTTCCAATGGAACTTAGTGCTGTTAATGCTCACTCGCTGTTTCCCGTCCTGTAACCACGCCTCAATCCATTTAAGGATGTACCTTTTGATGCTGGCGCCTACCTTCTAATTAGTCTTTGGGGACTCTGGCCGGCTGCTTTGCTAAAGTCGAGATATACCATCATAATTGTGCCCCTCGTCCACTGATTCGAAAACTGATGAAAAGAATGTTAATAGGTTAGTTAGACAAGAACGTCCGCTTGTGAAGCCATGCTGGGAATCATTGATCAATCGGTGCTTCTCCAGGTGATTTCGAATAGAGTTTGAAATGATTGCTTCAAGTAATTTGCCTACTATTGATGTTAGACTGATTGGGCGGTAGTTAGAGGATAGTGATCTATCCCCCTTCTTGAAAATCGGTATTACATTCGCTATCCTCTAGGATTCTGGTACTACACCTGTTTTTAATGACATGTTAAACAACTTTGCTAAGGGCATACTAAGCTCTTCCTTACATTCCTTTAATACTTTGGCAAATATCTCATCGGGACCAGGTGACTTATTAGGCTTCAGTTTGTCTACTTG